>NW_026683398.1:0-61279 GCF_030247195.1 Topomyia yanbarensis | reverse complement strand
ACTCGACTATCATTACTATTGGAAACTATTCTGGAAGCTTCCAATTGAATAACGCCATATGGCTTCGGGTTCATCCTTTGATTTCAGAGTCAAATCAAAGTGTGGTAATTAATTTTAGAAAAAACATCACGCCTGCCCGCCAGCAGCTTGTAACAACATCGCAAAAGGCCGCTTCGAATCTAACAGTATCATAAACAGCCACTCATGCTCGTAATTGCCCATGTCATCTTCATCAAAGTAAATCATTAATTCTACACCCACTGCCAAGCCAAGTCCGCCGACGACGACGACGACGACGGCGCTTCGAGCGGCAAACACTGGATCGTGGCAGTCTCTCTACATACTGAACACCACCGTAGCATTAATAGCTTTCTAATCTTTCGCAATCCCAACCAACCGCCTAGCCTGTGGCTAACGGGGCACGGGAAAAGTGGACGAAGGCGGGCGAAACGAATCTCTTCGCTTATAAACACTCGAGTTGATTACCGATCGAAGCATCTCCCAGCTCTGCTGTGCTGTGATTCCTATCGAACGAACTACAACTAACTGACTGGCCGGTGGGGTTTTTGGGTACCTACCTAGTTAGTTTTGCAATCCACGCAAAAACTTTGGTCCTCCCTCCGTTTGTCCAATTCGGAAACCACGAACCGAAACTTCTCAACTCTTTAGTGATCGCAATAAATATAATGACTTTTATTGTTGCGACAATAAAATCTGTTGCGGTTACCGTTTATCGTCCTAGTCGCCCGTCACCGTTGTCTCGTTCCGTACTGAAATGAAATCATACTTGTACACATACTCGTAGTTCAAGCTCAAGCTAGTTTAAGTATTTAGAAGCCATGAAATTAGTTTACATTTTACCTTCGGGGGTGGAGCGAGCCAGCTGGCTATTTGGGAGATTTTTGTCTGTTTAGTTTCAGTATCCTGACGCTGGGGGTACTTCGGCACAAATGTGATGACCACTTACAGTTTAAAGATTGTTGAACATCTACCCAGTCTAGCTAGTGTCGTCAACGTATCGCAAACAGGCAGCAGGGACGCTAGTAATACAGGCAGGTGTGGTCGTGCAGCAGCTCGGCAACGGTCATATCACCTTCCGCCAGCGCGGAGATAAAGTTTTACTTCGCTAGTGCATTTTCACTGCTTTTAGTTTTATTACACCCCTCCTTGATATAGGTATTGCGGTTGTAAAACTGTGTACGACTGCAGAAGCTTGTGTGGTGTGACGATGCACGGTGGCGGTGCAAGGAGGTTTTCGCTACTGTCGGTATTGAAGTGATTGGATTTTTTGAAGTCCCTAGTGATATTTCATGAAGTGCAGGTTTACACTGAAGGCTCTAAGGGGAAGTCACGGGGTGGGTTATGAGTAGAGATGCCAAAAACTAGATACCATACGCGTGATATTGTTACCTTCATCAGAGCCGTAGCGTGGTCTTCTGGCGGCCTTGGCGAAGTCTTCGTTTTGCGCTCCTTTGGAGTTAACTTCGGTTTTCTTTTTCAGTATTCAGAATTTTGAACAGTAATTTAGAGCCATATTACTCAAGCGAGAGCAAGGATGTGAAATATATAGATCGAAAAACTCGAAGCTTAAAATCATACGGGTCAATCTTTTGTCTTTTGTTGGTAGGAGTCGAGCTTAGGCAGCATAACTACGAATCACTCAAGTCTACCAACAAGTCTCCTGTTAAAGACAGACATGTCGGTTCTCACGGTACTGGGGTAGTTAGTAGTTAGTTCTTTCAGTAGAGTTACAGCACCACTGTTCGAACATCTCCAGTTTTCGACCATCCACACAGTCTGGCAATTTTTGCATGGGCGGCAAACTTCAAATTGTTTAATTTACCGAGCCCTTCGGCTTCCTTGTGCCATTCAGCACCACGAACCGACTCCCTTGTGCCATTTAGCACCGCAACTACCTTATCGCATCATTCAGCATAAATTACTCGTTGAGCTCCCGACTTGTTTGCGAATTACTCGAACTAATCCGCGACGGTGGACCTAGCCTACTCCGACAGAGAATTCCCCGGCGAGAGAAGTTCTCCCGAAACCGAGCCAACCAGCCAGGTGTCGAGATCAGTTCAGTGATGCCGGTGGAGTAGGGTGTCCGGTTCGCTGGTGTTCCGATGACCGGCGACTGGTGGTGTCCCGGCAGTGAATCTAGCTTACGCTGACGGAGAGTTCTCTAGTGAAGGAAGTTCTCCCGATACCGATTTTTCTTTGGTTTTAGCACCACAACTTTTTGAGCCCTTTGGTTTTTTCTCGTTCCATTTCGCCCCACTTCCTCGATGAGCCATTCAGCTACCGACATTACTAAAATCTTTTTCGCGAACTACTCTCGGTCTAGTCTCCGACGATGGATCCAGCATACTCCGACGGAGAATCCCCGGACGAAAGAGGCTCTCCCGAAACCGAGCGGAAGATTTCTCCCGATACCGATGTGCATTTCCGTGAACCATTTAGCTCCCCGGTTCGCCCCGATCTACTCGATCTAGTCCCCAGCGGTGGACCTAGGCTACTCAACGGGCCAGTCAGTAGATGCTGAGGTGTGTCCAGCGATTCCGGGTGGAGCGTAGCTTCATGTTGATTCGCGCCCAACGACCAACTGCTAGATATTCGAGGCAGTCTACTTGCTCTAATCCCCGGCGGTGGATCTAGACGGTAGGCTGGCGAGATCGATCCGGCGACTCCGGGAAGTCTCACGTTTGGTTCACTGGCGCCCGACGATTCGAACACTGTGCTACGTCGCGTACTACTCGACTGGCGGTGGACCTAGTCTACACCGAAGGAGAGTTCCTTGGCGACGGAATTTCTAACCGACGGCGCTACTTTGTTGGTCCCAATTTCTCTGCAGCTCGGAGAGTATACTCGTAGCCAATCTGTTTACAGCATCCCAGATTTGCTCGACGTGGTTGGTAGATGGCTGGGTATTGCGTATCTGAATGAATAAAATAGACCCCACGCGTGGTCGTTAGCTAACGCCCATGCAACTCCTATCCCTACCTCCGCGCTGTACGAGCAACTATAATGGAGACCGGGTATCCAACCCCTGTGGAAACTATGGTCGTAGGCAGACAGGGAATGGGGGGTTGCTACGGCAAACCTGGAGCGGAGCGTCTGTTCTCCATGTTAGGAGCGGCCCACAACAGCGTCTGTTCCCCATTCTGGGGGCGGCGGATCATCGTTCGAGTACTAGCGAGCTAAACTATGCACCATGGCCCCACATTTCAGCTAGCGTTGTCGAACCCTTCATTTTCGCCATCCCTACTCGGTACCAGTCGCCTCAGAGATTGGCGTCTACTTCTCGGAACAGTTCTTTGTGGCAATCTGACTTGCTAAGCCTGCTCTCCTTTTTAAAAGCGGCCCTAGCTTCCCGAAACGCTGCCTTGCGCTCTTCTCTATCTGACTCCGATATTGCTCTCTGTGCCCGCCTTCTGGCTCTTAGACAAGTAGCGCGTAGCGTACCAAGCGTCTCGTTCCACCTGTAAGCTGGTCGCCGTATATTACGGGATTCCAGTTTTCGCGGCATTCTGGCGTCACAAGTCGCCACAAACCTTTTCGTTAGATCAGCTGCATCCACGAAGTACCTCAACTAAATGGTCTTTGTTGATGGCTTTCGTCTTCCATTTGCGCTGGCCGGTTATACGGTAGCGTATCGCCTGGTGGTCGCTATACGTATACGTTTTGCATACTCTCCAATCCATTCGCCGTTAATGAAGGACTACAGAATGTGAGGTCGATGATAGACTCCCTCCCGTCTCTCCGAAATGTGCTAACGGAACCATCATTGCACAATCGTACGTCTTACTTTACTAGATCTTCCTGCAGGATAAATCCTCTTGTATTGGTTACTCTACTGCCCTCTTCACATCCCAGACGTTGAAGTCACCGCCAATTCCTACGGGCTTCCGACCGATCAACTGCTAGGTTAACTGATCTAGCATTAGGCTGAACTGCTCTACTGTCCACCTTGGAGGAGCGAAACAGCTGTACACGAAGACGCGATTTTAGCGATCACGAAGCCGTCGTACGAGCGTTCTACCACTTCTTGAATGGGGAATCTGCCCATAACTTGTATCACAGCCGCCGTTCCCGATATATCCGCCACCCATTTACTCTTATTAGGGGGGACTTCATACAACTCCGTAATCAAAGCGACGTCACCCATAGTTTCTGTCGTACACTGCCACAACAGTTGCTGTGCGGTGTCACAGTTATTCAGATTTATCTGTTTTATCTCCATTACCGTTGGCCTGCAGTCGCCTTCTTGTAGGCAGGGCATTTGAAGCCATCTGTCTGATGGTCGTTTCCGTCCGCTGGGAAGAAAGCAAGCAAACACTTGAAGCATTTCTCCGCTTGTTTATTCACTCGTGCGGCGGCTCTCAATGGGCATCTCGACCATCCCAACTTTGCCTACCTCCAGCGCCTTGTCGGCAGCGGTTACCGGTAAACGAATCATCACAGTCTGAGTTCCTCCATATCTCTTCTTAAACCGGATCATCATGTGCACCTCACCCAGGTTACATTGCTGCTTCCGTGCACCTCTCAGCTCGTCTGCCGTCGTTATTTCATCAATGTCCTTGCACACAATCACCATCTCCAGGTTTAAGGCTTTAACTACGGCCTTTTCACGCATTGATTTGGTAATAGTGTAATAGTCATATGTAAGATCGAGCTCTTAATCGTGGGATCCTTCTTCAACTCGAAGAGCATCCTTTATAGGTACGCCTGTTTCTTACCACGTTTTTCCCCCAAATCCCCCAGCTTCGAGTCCTCACTGACCTTCTTAAGCAGCGCTGCATACGTTATTGGCTTTGACGAGCACGGCTTCTCCTTTTGGCGCCTTCGGACGAGCTGAAGGTTTTCTTTTTCTCTTCTGCTCCACTTTTCCCTCTTCCTTCTGCTTTTACTGTTTCTCGTGTATCTTCTTCCGACCTACAACGGTACTCCAGCTTTCGCCCTCTTGGGTGACGTCCTTCCCGTCGGCAACAACAGCGTTCTCGAGTGCCTGCCTCTTGGGCCCACCTGGGATTCCGTCTCCTAGTGAGGTTCTTGTCTTCTTTAGAGTTGCTTTAACTGGCTTGTTCTCCACTCCAATCTGCTTCTCTTTCCCAATCCCCTCCTTAGTCGAAGCCCATGCTCGCTCAGCTGCATCAGCACTCCGCGTTGCCGTGTGATACTTCTTCACGGCAGACAGTAGCGCCTTTCGGATTCTGATGACCATCTCTTTAATATCCTTATGGACATTGTTTCTCGCGTCCACAAACTTGTGTAGCTGCTCCATCAAGCACTTCGCTGCCACTACTTTTGGCTTCGGTGCAATGTAAGTCATCCCGCTCTGCTCTGGCTGTAACAATGTTACTCATCCCGCTGCTGCTGCGTCCCCTCCTCTTGTTCTTGTTGAATAACTTCAACTGCTGCTGGTGTTGATGATCTCACCTCTTGGGAACGGATTCGCTGAGTCAGTTCCATATATGTGTGTAGGCGTGTGTGTATGTTTTTTTAGAGAGCAGTAAAAAAATTCAAGAAAACCCTGAGATCTGAGGGAAAATGCACAAAAACCCCAATGTCTCAGGGAACGGGTTTGGGCTGCCATCACCCGACCTGCTAAAAATCACTGCTCTTGCCCAGAACCTGATTCCTCCCCGGCACTACCTTACGGCATTACTTCGGGGAGGGGTTTTTATGTGCATAGCACACACTCTAACTCAACTACTTACTAGTTCGTTTCTTGCGCTCGGTTACAGCACCACTCCTCGACACACCAACAATTCTCCACCATCCACACAGACTGGAAATTTCTGCATGGCATTCGGAAAGCTGGCTGTGAGTCGAGACTTAGTGCTCCTCCCCTAAGAAGACAATCTGGGCGGCAAACTTCAGACTGTCTAATTCACCGAGCACTTCGGCTCCCTGGTATCAGTTAGCACCGCAACTCTCTTCTCGCACCATTCAGCGCCGTTTACTCGTTGAGTACCAGACTTGTTCGTGAATTACTCAGTCTAGTCCCCGACGATGGACCTAGCCTACTCCGAAGGAGAATTCCCCGGCGAGAGAAGTTCTCCCGAAACCGAGCCAACCAACCAGGTGTCGAGGTCAGTTCGGCGATTCCGGTGGAGCAGGGCGTCCGGTTCGCTGATGCCCCGACGACCTGCGACTGGTGGTATCTCGTCGCGGTCTACTCAGTCTAGTCCCCGGCGGTGTATCTAGCTTACGCCGATGGAGAGTTTCCCGGCGAAGGAAGCTCTCCCGATACCGATTCTTCTTTTGTTTTAGCACCACAATTTTTTGAGCCCTTTGGGTCCCTGCACGGTGCCATTTAGCACCGCAACTCACTGAGCCCTCCATCTCCCGCCCTTACTTGTTCGCAAACTACTCGGTCTAGTCCCCGACAGTGGATCTAGCCTACTCCGACGGATAATTCCCCGGCGAGAGCCATTTAGCTCCCCGCTTCGTCTCGATCTACTCGATCTAGTTCCCGGCGGTGAATCTAGCCTACTCAACGGGCCAGCCAGTAGGTGCTGAGGTCCATCCAGCAATTCCGGGCGGAGCGTAGCTTCCGGTTCACTGGCGCCCCAGCGACCCACTGCTAGCTGTACGACGCGGTTTACTCGGTCTAATCCCCGGCGGTGGATCTAGCCTACTCTCGAGCTACCCGGTAGGGTGTCGTGGTCGGTCCAGCGATTCCGGTAAAGCCTGACGTCCGGTTCACTGGCGCCCCGACGACCCGAACCCGGTGCTACGTCGCGTACTACTCAACTGGTCTCCGTCGGTGGACCTAGTCTACACCATGGTCGATCCGGCGATTCCAGTTGGAGTGTAACTTCCAGTTCATCGGAGCTTCGATGGCTCGAAGCCATGTACTGCTACGTTGATGATCGTTGCTCCTCTCGCCAGCTTCGTTGCAACGCTAACATGATTTGAACGACTGTTCTGTTCACCGCGTCCCATTTTTCTTTATCCGCGCACATTCTTTGGACAATATTGTTCATGTTAACATCCTCACCGACAATGGTTCTCATCTCGTTTTGCTCGTGCTCGAATCGCGAGCATTCGAGGACCTCATGCTCAGGCGTCTCCTCTGCAACACCGCACGCGATGCAGAACAGCGAACTCGCGTGGCCGAACCTGTTCAGATACTTTTTGAAACAGCCGTGACCAGACAAGAACTGCGTCATGAGGAAGTTCACCTCCCCGTGCGCTCTGTTCACCCAGACCGACAAGCGTGGCATTAGTCGATGGGTCCATCTACTGTTAACAGCGTCATCCCACTGATGCTGCCACTTGATTAAGGTGTCAGCTCGGACTCGTTTACGGACTCACTATAACACTCGCTATCTTCTTCGAGTAGGAGGTTTATGGGAATCGTTCCACCTATCACGTAGGCTGCCTCTGGCGAGATAGTTCGATACGCGCTAGACACCCGCATGGACATCAGCCTAAACGTGCTGTTCAGCCAAGATATGTTCCTCTTCGTCTGCAGTTCCGTCACCCAAGCAGGTCCTGCATATCTGAGCACCCATGTGGAAACACTCGCCAGTAGTCGCTTTTTACTGCTGCTGATCGCCGAATTGTTGGGCATGATCCGAGATAGTGCCGAAATCACTTTTACGGCCCTCCCGCATGCATGGTCGATGTGGCTATTAAAGCTTAGCCGGTTGTCTATCACTCCCAGTTGTTTAGCTTCTCGCTTTGAGTCGATGATACAATCTCCGACTGAAATTCTTGCCTACTGCACTGCCTTTCGGTTGCTAATTAGAACCATTTCAGTTTTGTGGTGAGCTAACGTCAGCTTCTTCTCGCACATCCAGTCTTCCACAACGTCTATCGCCTCCGAGTACTTCCACTTCCTCGAGTCCTTCACCGATCACTAGAAGCACCACGTCGTCCGTAAAACCGACAATCTTCGCGCCCCTGGGGAGGCTCAGCTTCAGCACTCCGTCGTACATAGAATTCCAGAGAGTTGGGCCGAGAATGGAGCCCTGTGGAACGCCCGCTGTTACGGTTTCACTTCTTTTTCCGGCGTCAGTTTCGCAGATCAGTTGCCGGTTCAGGAAGTAGAACATCAGGATCCTACAGAGGTACTCGGGTACTTTCAGTCTATGCAGCGAATCGGCGATTGCAGCCCAGCTAGCACTGTTGAAGGCATTCTTTACGTCCAGTGTAACCACTCCGTAGTAGCAGTTTCCTCTTCTCTTTTGCTCCTGTGTAGCCTCCATAGTTTCCACGACCGTTCGTATGGCGTCCACAGTGGATCAACCTTTCCGGAAACCGAACTGCATATTGGATAGTCCATTCTCTCCCACTGTGTATGTTGTAAGCCCGTTAAGGAGTACTCTTTCAAGCACTTTACCGCCTGTATCCAACAGGCATATAGGCCTATATGCTGAAGGATCTCCAGGGGGCTTGCCTGGCTTCGGCAACAGCACCAGCTTTTGTCGCTTCCAGATGTCGGGGAAGTCACCATCGTCGATGCACTTTTGCAACGAAGCCCTAAACATATCCGGGTTCGATAGGATTGCTGTTTTCACAGCCACGTTGGGGAACCAAAAAGGCTTCGGGACCATATAGTCCCGAAGCCTTTTTGGTTCTCAAGGCTTTTGCAACCACCATCAGCTCCTCTTTGGTTACCCGAGCTTCTTCTTCGTAGTTATACTGCGTCCCGTATGGCGTGGGCGGCCAGGCTGTTGGTTCATGCAGCGGGAATAGTGCTTCTACGATGGCTCTCATCCTCTCCGGGCACCTACCCGGTGGCACTGCAGGTCCTCTTATCTTCGCCATGGCAACTCGATAGGCGTCGCCCCACGGGTCCGAATTGGCGTTGCGATAAAGCTCTTCTAGGCAGGCTTTCTTACTGAACTTGATTTCCTTGTTAAGTGCGGCTCTTGCCGCCTTATACGCTGGTCTTAGAGCATCTCTTTCCGCGACGTTTCAGGCTCTCTGCATCTTTCTCCGAGCTCGGTGGCAGCATGCAAGTAGGTCGGCAATCGCCGAATTCCATCAGAAGGCTGGGCGGCGAGTGTACCTTGGTTTACCTTCTCTTGGCATGGTTGCATCGCACGCTCTTGCTAATGCCGTTGTTACCTTATCTGCACTGAAGTCAATGGGATTGCACTCACGCCTCAACGCTTCGACGAAGACGTTTGATTGGATCATACGCGCTTCCGATTGTCTACTGCTTCCGATAGTGTACCAGATCGCTTGGTGGTCGCTGTGGGTGTACCCCTCGCACACTCTCCAATTTAAACTTCCAACCAGCCCTGGGCTGCAGAAGGTAACGTTAATAACTGAATGTCGACCGTCGCGGCGGAAAGTGCTGGTTGTACCATCGTTTGCAACATCTATGTTCAGCTTTGCAAAGGCCTCGAGTAGACTACTCCCCCTTGAGTTAGTGAATCAACTGCCCCATTCTACTGCCCAAGCGTTGAAGTCGCCGGCTATAACGACAGCTCTCCGATCGATGAGCTCTTCTGTCAGCTTGTCGAGTATTTCTGTGAATCGATCGGTCGTCCACCGCGGGGGTGCATAGCAGCTGCAGAAGAAGGCTTCAATGATTTTGGCGATTACGAAACCTTCATCTGCACGATAGACTTCCTGAAATGAATATCTCCCCGTCGTCCAAATCGCCGCTGATTTTGCGTTATGTCGCAGTGATTGTGGTTGATTTGCGTTACCTCCACTGTGGTTTGGTTGCAGTCGCCTGTTAGAAGGCCGGACATCGTGGGCCTCCTGTAGCGTGGTTGTTACCTTCTTCGGTTGCACAGATCAGACATCTCGGAGCCTGCCGGCAGTCTTTTGCCATGTGGCCTTCTTCCCCGCACCTTCTGCATAATTTGCTCCTGTCAGGTCCACTGCAATTTCTCGCCAGGTGGCCGAACTCTTGACACTTGAAGCACACTTCCGGTCGCTGGGAGATGCTCAATGGACATACCGATAAGTTAACTTTGATCTTCCCAATTTTAAGTGCCTTGTTTGCTGCTTCGACTTGAAGCCTAACCGAAGCCGCTTGCGTGCCGAAAGGTCCCTTCCTCATTCGGATCATCATCTGCACTTCTCCAAGTTCGCACTGTTTTTCCAGAGCTTCTCTTAGCTCTTCTTCTGAGGATATCTCATCCAGGTCCTTACATTGGATGGTTGCCTCCAGGCACAGGGCTCTCACTTTCACCGCTTCGCCTATAGCGTGTTTGTCCGCATTGCGCGCAGTACCTTCTCGTATGAGTCATCGTTGGCTTTGACTATGAGAGCTTCACCTTTGTTTCGTCCCTTGAAAAGCTTTCGCTTTTCGGACCTATCCTTCCCATTTGGTGTTTTAACCACGTTGGTGGTTGCTTCGTTCCCTACGCGTACCACTACGCCGGGAGTCTCCTTGTGCTTCTTGGAACCTCCTGGACTCGCATCACCTGGTGAAGCTCTTAGTCTCTTCCGTGTAGAGAGAGACGTCGCCTGAGGTTTGTCTTTCGCCTCGTAGGTTTCCCTCACTTTCAGTGGTACCACTGGTTGCCTTATTTCCAAGCACTTCTTGGCCATCAACAGCTCCTTTCCGGTTACCTCCGCTTTCTGCTCCAAGGTTCTCCATTCATTGACGGCCAATCCGAGGTTTCCTTGTATCTTCAGGACCAGTGTCTTGATGTCCTTGTGCACATTACTCCTTTTGTCAACAAAGTCGTGCAGTTCGTCCACCACTTTTTTAGCTACTGCTATACTCGGCATGCTTGGTATTTTAAACCAAGCGCTCCCCTCCTGCTTTTGCTGTTTCTGTTGGAGCTGCGGCAGTGGCTGCTGGTGCTGTTGAGGCTGCACCTGGTGTTGAAGCTGCGGCAGCAGTTTCTCCTGGTCGTGCTGTTGTTGCACTGGTTGGCTTTGCCGAGACGGTGACCTCGTTAAACCGCTTTTGCCGAAGGGATTCACCGCGTCTACTTCGTATGTGAAAGTTTCTTGCTCCATTTTTTTGGGTCCAAACTCCGTGTGTGTATTTGTGTGAGCATATATGTATGTAAGTGTCAAATAAACTTACTCATTTTTCACAGAGATGGATGAGCCGATCTCAACAATATTATGAATGAAATGAAAGGTGCCACAGGTCGCTGTTGAATTTCATTTGGATTGGAATGCTGATTCCGAATTTATTTAATTATTTATTAAATAATTCATCTGACAAAAAACAGTCGTAATGAATAGCAGGAGTCAAGTCATAAAAATTGTAGACCGCGAAACTTTCTGTGCTAACTTGTGCGATGCTTCACCAAACTCGAACAGATCGTCGACTGTGGAGAAAGTTTGAATACATGCAGTTATCGGTTCGTTGAATCCAAACTTCGTGCGGTGGAATCTAGGTTGCAGTAAGCAGGATGAACGTAGAGAACGTTGCGAGGCACGAAAATCAAGAAGGGGCAGGAGCTTCGGGGAGTCAATTTCAGCGTTGAGAAGCTTTGCTACGAATACAACTTGCTGAAGTTGTCTGCGTCTGCGTCAGTGCGTCGAGATCGATCAAGCTACATCGAGCAGGATACGGTGGAAGGTCTCGTAGTTGGACAAATCTCTTCTGCATCCGTTCAATCCGTAAGTTCCATGTAAGCTGATGAGGGCTCCAAATCAATGAAGCATTTTCGAGAAGTGGGCGAACAATATAACGCCTTCATTACAATGCGGGTCCTTGAAATCCCGGTGGATTTTGTAAATGAAGCCAAGTTGTCGGGTTGCTTGAGAGATTAAAGCTGAGCGATGCTGATTGAAGGTTAGCATATTATCCGACAAAACGCCGATGTCGCAGACGCAATCAACTCTAGTGAGCCTTTGCCCATCGATTTGGTAGTC
Source organism: Topomyia yanbarensis (assembly GCF_030247195.1). Taxonomy (NCBI): domain Eukaryota; kingdom Metazoa; phylum Arthropoda; class Insecta; order Diptera; family Culicidae; genus Topomyia; species Topomyia yanbarensis. The sequence continues at coordinate 49,468 of NW_026683398.1, read as the reverse complement.
GTAACGTATCGGACTGAACATGCGGTGAAAAGTTATGACTTGCTTATAATTAGCCAGTTTCGACGACACCAGTTAACGAATCTAGAAGCTCTTGAAGACGGATGCATTCGTCGATAGATCGGACTACGAGGTACAATTTCAAATTTCCGGCGTAAACCAGTTTGCACCCCGAACAAAGCAGCAAAGCAGCATCGTTGAAAAATAATACAAACAGTAGGGGTCCCATGTTGCTGCCTCGAGGGACTCCAGATTTGTTCGTATATTGAGAGGAAACACAAGAGCCAAGCTGCACACGTAGGAGTCTGTCACTCAGGTAAGAATTCAGCCATTTAACGACTCTTTGGTTGGTCGAGTGTCTCTCGCCGTGACTATTTGCGTTTGGCCTTGAAATCAATATTTTTCGAAACAAATCAAGATTGAGCCGCTCTTTTCTGTTGAAGTTTTCAGTGGTGTCAGTGGTGCAGACAGCTAGTACGGTTTTATGGCTATCCTTATCACGGGGCCCCTGGCCAGGTGTGCACATGCGTAAAGACGGTACTGTCTAATAACATTCTCAATAACTGTGCTAAAGACACTAGATCTCTAAATAATAATTTTGGAAGAATTGCTTCTCCATTATCACTCCTAGGGGGATTAATCACCAAATTTTTTTTTAAACATGCGCTGTATTATATTAGAGAACTTTCCAGAACCTACTGAACTACAAAGTTGACGGTTTCGGAATTATGTGATCTCAACCTTAAAAACTGTTTTTAAGCGTCTCTTTCAGTCTTCTTGACCTTAGAAGTGCATATCTTGAGCGACCTTGTATACCAAATATAATTAAGCCACTCAATCTGGTACTCAAATGCCGCCCAGAGATAGTCACTTATGTCACTTTTTTGTTTTGCTTAGTTTTCAGTCCAACTGACTGACTATTTTTATATTTGATAATTCAAAAATTTTTTACGCTCATAAAAACCGACATAACTGAAGTACTAGAGACGAAAAACGCCATTTTTATTTCTTTTCTCTTCTACAATATGCGGTCACTGCACACTCAAGTTGTTTTTTTTTTTTGTTGTTTTGTATAATTCCGATCTAATTCATCATAACACCGACCGTTTGTCACACGCCGTTCAAATTAAGCAACTTCAATTAAAAAATCCCATGTTCCACCCAACGTCTATACTCCATCGAACTGGCTCTGAAACATGTATCATATACATATGATATGTGTGTTTTTTTTCTACTGCCACAAAACAGTTTCGTTTTGGAAGGCGCTCCACTCCAAACGGAAGCCACGCTTAGAACAGGTTTTCAATTGGCTTTCAGCCGTCATCCGTCGTTGCCATCGCCAGCGACCTGTGGAATAAAGACGTTCTCCGGCGATTGATCCGCTGCCTGTCCGTCCGTCCGTCCGCCTGTTCGTCCATCAGTTCGTTCATCTATCAGCAGCTGGTGATCGAGCTTGTGTGCGCAAATCGTCCACTAAAACAACACGGAGCGTTTAGTTGCAAGAAAAAAAGGGATTCTTCTATTAAACCACCTCTGTATCGTACTCGCCTGGCTTCTATCGATTGCAGAGCTTCTGTTGTTGTTGGAGTCTGCTGTTGATTCTTAGACAAATCCATCGAAACCTAATGGTCGCTTGGGAAGGGAACCGAGTGTGGAGCATAGCACAAGCACAAATACACACACACAGAGGAGATGAAAGATTTGATTCAATTTCCTTTTCGATCCCCGATGCCTTGCAGAATTTCACAGAATATTGCTTCTGTTGTTGAAGCGAGCTTCTTGTTCGAGGTCTGGTCCGAAAACTGATTGAACTTGGCGGTTGGTGGGCGGAGCTGCATTCAGGTGATTCTCGATTCGCGTACAAGTTTGTAATTTTATTCTTTATCGCTGATGATGTTGGCTGAAGTCAATTTTGATGATTTACAACTTCTGTATCATTTGATGACATTGGGTAATGTTGTCTTTTGATTGGTTTCGGTTGGTGAACAGCAGAATTTTCCTGTCTACTGTGGCACACGTCCACCGTGGTGTGCTGTTTCATGCCGTCACGTTGCCAATGTGTTAGTTAATGTGCGTAGATGTGAGTATATATATTTTTATTTATTTCTACTAAAACATTTACACCGTATGTTGACTAGTTTTATGGTTCAGTTTTACAGAGCATCGAACAACTTGATTAGCTCTTAGACTAAGGTAATGATTCATGCTCATACAGCAGTGAATACAGCAGAAGGAGAAGGTAGCGTAGTTTCGGAGATAAACGTCATGCACTTGGAACTGTTTTGCGCTGTGGTTTATAGATTAGGGGAGAGAGGGTAACAATGAAACACATTTTTTCTACAATTTAATTTTGATGATAATACTTGTTATTTGTGTAACCAAAAGTGATACATAGTGCCACTCTGTTGTTAACTGATACATATATTTTTCCAGCTGGTAAAATTCACGGGAAATAACATTTTTTGGATAATAAACAGTCGGTGGTAAAATGTATCAGTGTGTCCCATGGGTAGGAACTATGAAACACGATATCGTCTATAGTGACATATTCTACTTATAAATTTTATTCTTTTGTTTTGACGAAGAATGATCCTAACGCTTTGAATTAAAGTTATATTGAGGCGAAAATCGTTTGTTTACGAAAGAATCCACTATATCATCGTGTAACATCGAACCACCATATATGCATATTAGCTGCAATCCTGAAATAAGAGACAATTTCTACAAAACTTGCCCAGATTTACTAATTTTGCACTATATAGGTAGTATTTACTGTGGAAAATCGGAACCCATTCACATTTTGAGACAGACCACAAAAACAAAGAAAATCACTGTTCCCCATACGCCATCGTTCCACAGTTACCCAATGGGTCTATTCATAAAAATTGTGAATTTACACAGAACCATGAGAAGTTACCAAAAAACTTTGTTCGCGGCAAATGTTAAGCATAAAATTTGCTATAAATAGCAATAGACTAAACATTTATTCAATGAATGGTAACTCATAAAGATGGAATAATGTTTTTCATTGCAAATTTACTCTGGCTATCACAAAACAAACAAATATCCATTAAAAAAGATAGAGTTATCAGATCTCTTCCAAAATATAGCAACACGTGTAAAGAATTAGAAATCGTGAAATATGAGGGAATGAGATGATTCTGATCATGCATTATGATTTTATTGCGAATGTTTCATAGTTCCTGCTGATCCACTGTTACCCTCTCTCCCCTATACGCGGCAAGTAGCGTAGGCTTTCGTTCAGTTAAGGGCTGATTAGTATGCTATATTTCTCCTTAGTGGAGGACAATTTTGGTAAAAACTATATTTTCTCCACTAAGGAGAAAATTGTTTAAACCGCAAAGATGCGCATGAAGAGCAGGGCCGGCGGAATGCATGGGTAGTACTACCCACTCGAAAATTACCGAGGGGGGAATTAGCCACTCGAAAGTTTGAAACAAACCAAAACCTGAGATTAACCACATATGTGTCTTGCGCACAAAATTGTTTCGTTGGAAATCCTTGATGTAAAACAATTGCATCTTTTTATTCTGATACAATTATGGAATTATTTTTTATATTTATACACATGGGTATACATTTTGACACATCTACATCTTCAAACAAGGAGTTCAGATCGATAGACAAGTAATATTAACCCTTTCATGTCCAACTTTTTTCTCGTGCATGTATGGTTTCAAAACTATTTTTCCTTGAAAACGGTGGGGTCAAGAAACACGAAAAGCCATTTTTCATAAAGATAGGTGCTTTCCTCGCAGTTCTAGAAGCTGCTCAATTTTTGCCTTCTAATGATCAATACAATTCTCCTAGAATATTTAAAATAGTCCAATTGTGTGGAAAATGTAGCTAAAGACAGTCTAAATTGATAAGTTTTATCAATTTTTAATAATATTGCAACATAACGAAGATATATGAAAAATTCATTTTCCGTCGTCAACGCAAACTGTTCCTGGCAGCACTGCTCCATCGGAATCCAATCAGACTAATTGCAATAACTTCAGTTCTAGAGCTGGTCATTGAAACTATTAATACTAAAATGAACGGCAATAGTCACATTCATTAGCTTTACTTGTTATAATGCACGAAATGACGAAACATAACCGTGTTCCGTTTAATTGTATATGAAAGATTTAAAACAAAAGCCATATCGACATAGGGTGTGGAGACTATTTTCGCCCTATTTCTATTATCGCCCTACCCATTTGAAGCCGTTGGTTAGAGCAGCGTCTGCCATCTTTGTTCAACGCATTGGCCCATATGGTAGTGCGAAAATAGGAACATTCGATTCGAGTTTTCGTGGCACTCAAACAGAAGTATTTCCCCATTCTCAGGACATTTTTGGTATTAAATTGGTTCTTGGGAACGACGCAAGGATACTGATGCCAATTTATGTGCATTTCATCGACTGTAGACTGCGTAATTAATAGAATAGTGTGGCACCCTCCCTAATGGGACGAAAATTAAGTCTTTACCCTAGATCTTTCATTAGGGCTTAAATCGCAAATGTAAACAAACTGCGTTCTCGCTATTATAACATTATGCGACAAAAATACTACAAGATTGAGGTGAAAATTAGTTAAAATGGTTTTTAGTTCGATTTATAATTAAAGAAAACAAAACGGCGAAACATGCATTGTCTTCGAGATTTCGACTTAGGCCCTTCTTCTCATATGGAATATAAAGGCTAAACTTACAGTTTTTGACAGAACCGGGCGTACGGTTGTTATTCACAAAATTATGCTTTAAGCGGCGGTTCTATTATATAAATGATAAGCAATATCTACTATGATCATGTCTACTCGATAGTTGTTGCACGTAAACATTCGAATATTTCGATATTTTCATGTAATTCGAAAAAAAGATGCACGCGCCCTTTCATTTACATTGGGTTTCTATGCGCCCATTTGCTGAGCCCTATTAAAAAGTATACTGTCAAGCTCGTCCATTTACCCAGCCCTACCCAGCAAGACAGACTCAGTTTAGCCCATTTACCGGGCCCTTCTGAAAATTATGTACACAGTTTAGCCCTTCCGCAAATGGTTGCTGAAGGGCGAAATCACGACTGGGATGCAAATAGGGCGTAAGCATTTTTTTAGTTTGTACCCAATAAAAGCACATAGGAATTAAATTCTTTGTTATATTGTCATAAGGTTTAACCAAAGATGCTTCCGGAAAAATATGGCCATAAAGTAATTTATACCTACAATAAAAACTACATTTAGAAAAGCATCGCCGAATATTGAAACTGATTTTTCTCCATTTGAGTACATTGCGACTTAGGCCCTAATGAAAGATCTGTGTCGATATGTGGAGTAAAATTACGTGATTTACGAAATTCAATGTCATGTAAAATTAGAATGGAACGTACAACTGTGTCATTTTTGACGCTCGTTTATGTCAGGGTCAGGAGACGTAATTTTACACAATTTCTTCTAGGTGTGTACCTCAACGGTAAAACTAGATTTTTTTTTGGAGTGCAAAGCACTAGTCACGCGACCCGACAACATGTTTAATGTCGCGACAGATATCACCGCAAGCACAGAGAGCATTCTCCATGACCCCAATACGCCAGAGATGCGCATTAAACGTATAATGATTGGACATGACCCGAGATGCGAGAAGGAAGTCACGGGCTTCATTATTCCGTTTTAACCAAGGTTGGCTTCCATTATCCCACAAAATTTGTTAACCTTCGAGCGTCCTTTGAAAAGAAATAATGAAAAATTCGTTAAAGCTGTGCGATCTTTCACAAATAATACCTTCTAATGTCTAAGTGTTCGGCTTCTCATTACACTGAAAATTCCATTTATGAACTTTTTTTAAGTAATATTCGATTTACGTAACTTTTTTTACCGAACTAAATTCGAAATAACGAACCAAGTTCGTAAAAAAAGATTGAGCTCGTACCGTGCAGCATGAAGTTGTATACAATTTAACATATACTTAGCTAACTGTGCCTAATAAAAGTTGGATATTTTTGGAACGGGGTCGACGATTGCATGACGGAAATCGAAATCTTGAGCCATTTTGTAATCCAAAATGGCGACTTCTAGTTTAGATATATTCTCTATTACCTCAACAATATGGGTATTTTCGGAATGGAGTTGATGAGTGCATGACGGAAACCGAACCGATATTGTTGGAGTTATCGAGAATATTGTTCAACCGGATGTCGCCATCTTGGATTTTTGAAATGTTTCCAATTGTCCAATTGCCACCTACTTGTCAAGCCCGTTCCAAAAATACGCATATTGTTAGGGTTTTCGAGAATATTGCTCAATGAACGAATATAAATAAGCATGTGAAGCAATTTTTTTTTTAAACTAAAGGGCGAACACGAGATTATTGCGACACATTCAACAGGGCACAACTTTTTTACCATTGGGTCAAAATCAACCAAATTTTGCACACTTTCTCATTGATGTGTATTGTTTACATGCTGTCAAACTCGAAGTCGTGTTTTTCGATTCAACGAAAATGGAGGTGAACCAACGCGAGTCGAGAGAACAAATTCTTTCCAAACACCTGGAATTTCCTGACCTGACGCACCGGAAGTTGGGAAAAATGTTGAACATTCACCATTCAACCGTTTCCAGAGTATTGAAGCGGTTCCAGGAGCGGTTGACGTTGGACCACGGCAAAGGAGCTGGAAGAAAACCGGGACCGGAGAACAAAAAGACGAAGGGAAAGGTGAAGCGGATGATTAAAGCAAATCGCAATGTCTCAAGCCGTGATTTGGCAAAAAAGATCGGCATGTCACAGAGCTACGTCCAGAATGCAAAGAAGTGAGCTGGACTACATACATACAAGGTACAGAACTTCCCAAACCGCGATGAGCGGCAACAATCGACGACTAAAACTCGAGCACTGAAGCACTACCAGAAGATGCTGACAAAATATGGCTGCTGTGTGATGGATGACGAAACGAATATAAAAGCCGATTTTAAGCAAATTCCGGGGTTGGAGTTTTACACCGGCAAGAGCAAGTTCTGGTTGCTGAACGACAAATTTAAGAAGAAGAAAATGTCGAAGTTCGCCTCCAAATATCTCATTTGGCAGGCCATCTGCTCTTGCGGACTGAGGAGTGAGCCTTTCGTGACAAAGCGCACAGTAAATGGCAAGATCTACAAATCTGAGTGCCTCGAGAAGCGCCTTTTGCCGTTCTTGCAGCAGCACGACGAAGCTCCGCTATTTTGGCCAGATTTGGCATCATGTCACTATTCTGAAAGTGTCCTGGAGTGGTATGAGGCCAATTCTGTCCATTTTGTTCCAAAGGACATGAATCCGCCAAACTGTCCGGAGCTGCGTCCGGAGGAGCAGTACTGGACAATGATGAAGCCGGAACTTCGGAAGAGCAAGAAAACAGTCAAAGACGAGAAGGACATGTTAAGAAAATGGAAAAAACTGAGAAACTGGTACCGGATGACACTGTAAAGACTTTGATGAAGGGCATCAAGCGAAAATGCGTTCAATTTTACACTCAAGGCTCCATCGATTAACTTTTCTTTTGATTTTTGAAGTAAATGTATATATATATATATGTATAAAACTACCCTAAAATTTTGGTTTGATTTTAAACATTATAAGAAAATTGGATTGACATTTTCGGTGTCGCAATAATTTTGTGTTCGCCCTTTATTGCCGGATTGACGCCAGCTCTACAATACGGAGACACAATTTGTGTTCCTAAGTAAACCTCTAGTCAAGCGTGATATTCCCCAAGCCAATCCGGCGTTAGCTCAATCCTGTCACTAAGTTAGTGTCGAATTCTGATGAGACGAAGTCGAAACGCAAATTCCATAACTAATTTAATTGGTATGATTTGAAATTAGTAAAAATCTTCTTATAAATGCATCGTAGGATTAAGGGGGTGGCCCGCTTGGAAAGGCAAAAAAAGTATTTTGCCTTTTTTGTAAGAGGTAGAAACCACCTATCTTTTTGATTTTTTTTTCACACTAGTATACGTTTTTAAAATCCCAAACTGTAAAAAATCGTACCGGTACCAAAAATACCGAACTAGTTTTAGTACCGAAATCCCCGTGCTGAATAAAAATATGTACCGGGATGTTTAAGGTGACCATATCAGACGAATAAAAATTCCGCCTATCTCCTTCTTGTTGATGCAATTAATTTTCACGGCACTTCCCTCTCGAACGTACCTAACAGTTTTTTCTCGTGTATTCGGTAGTGAAAAAAAATTTCGTTCAATTTGTGAAAAAAGCTAAAACCAACCGGGTATTTATTTCATATAAATTAGACAAGGAGGACCACTTCAGATTTACACACATGCGGTTCTTTCTATACCGATCAACAAAAATTGAATACTGATGTCATTGAACGAATCAGACGAAATATCTTAAGATCATCTGCGTAGGACGGTCGTGAAATCTTCAGCACTAGATGTACTGATGTATATCATTGAAGTACAGCAGAAACATCACTAGTACCAGGTGCCTTCCTTGGGGTATTTGTTGGTGTTAAAGTAGATATGGGTATCTGGTAATCTCTATCTCTCAATCTGTGAGGTTGATCGAAAAAACAATAAAAATAACCATTGATTCCGAATATTTGCACATTAGTGGTTCAACTTATCAAATGTGGCAGATTGGTCGATACAAATAACATCAAATTGATTGCATATTCTCGGCAAACATTTTGCTTTAACATTTTTTCATAACGTTCCTGGACAGTCAGTTAATAATTAGGACATGTCATGGGAAACTAGAACCTTTAAGCTGTTCGGTACTGTACTCAACTTTTTATAAAGAATTATATCGTTAGAGATAAATTCGAATGTTCAGCGAAATAGAGTGAAGTTAATTAAAAATAGGAACTAACAATTTACCAGATCGTTTATCCTGTTGAATTAAGAGTTGTTTTGTGAAAGAATTGAAAGACTAGTGCGAGTCTACGTATATATTGTATCGCAATTTCTAATAATTTTGAAAAGCAGCCTTAAAGTGGAAGAAGGGCTAAAAAATCGATCTCAAAGTTTGAGATCGCACCATTACGTCAAATTTGGAGTTTTTAACCCACCATTAGGTAATTGCAAGCAGTTTTCGAATTCCACGCGCACCTAGCCTTAGACAGAACGTCACCACGGGTACCGTTTTGTTTTTTTCGTCTTAAAAATGTAAATGAAGACGAACATGTATGCTTTTTGGAGGCTAAAACTGATTCCTTCAATGTTTTTTTAATGGTCCACAACCAAATTCCAAATTTTGCATACTTTTTGATCTTTTGAATGAGAGCCTCTTCTTAATTGATAAAAACCCGGAGGTTGGTTAGATCGTTTTATGTTGTTTTGGAACGCATACAAATAATTTATCAAAATATTTTGAAGTGTGGATATATTGCACGTATCCAAATGTTACGTCAATGTATTCGTGTGTGGTTTACTATACATGAAGGCGATCTGAGAATGTACGTGTAAGACCAGGCATTCTTGAAATGAGTCGTGTCCCAGACATCACTACGTTGACAGCTTAATAACCTCTTCTAACAAAGCCGGATTGACTGGCAGTCTTCGACAAAGTTGTAGATAAACAAATTGTTTTCACGATGAAAATAATAGCTTTGTGGGCTTTCTTCATGTAAATTAGTTTGACTTATCCGAATTGCTTCACATTTGGAGCAGGTACTCCTAGTGGTAGTAGTCGATTCAGGAGTAGGCGGATTGAGTTTTCAAATATTCATTATTTTTCTGGACAGTCTACTATACACTCAGAAGTGTTTGTAGACAGGACAGTCAGAAGCGACATGCAGTTTGTATGCAATATATAATGAGATGAGTGCAAATTGGAAAGGGTAGCACTCTCACGTATGGCAAAAATTTGATCAAAGGGTGTTTAGTTATGTGTGCTACCAGTCTCACTATACATGGTAGTTGAAAACTTGAACGTTTCGAACTGGAAACTAACTCTTACTTTTGGCATTTGGATTGTGGCATATTTCACTTCTGATCAATATAATTCCCGGCGTACTGAGCTGAATACTTTAATAGTTTGGTCGTAAATAATTACAAGGGTCTCGTATTAAATATACAACGAACCGGAAATGCTGTGAAATATGATTTTTTGAGTGTTTTATAATCAAGGTATTGGTTAGTTCCCATTACCCACTGTGTGCCGACATAATTAGTTCCTGGCGGTTCGCTGGTTAATCTATAAAATAACGTACATCGATAGTATCGAAATGTGAAAGACTAATATCGGTACTTCTCATGCAAAGAGCTTCGAAGATTTTTGGAAAAGTGGAAAAGATGGATCTTTAAGATTCCTTTTGGCATGTAATTCATCAATATGAAACCTTTTTCAAATCAAGATGGCGATTTCCCGTTTAGCGAAATTATCTAAAATCTGATCAATATGGGAATTGTAGGAACGAGTTTGACGAGTAAACGTGAAATATCCATGTCCGGGGTCATTTTGAAAATTAAGATGGTATAGTGTAGTTTTCTAAAACCACGACAATTTGAGAGTTTTTGGAATAGCGATAATGAAAACATGCAGGGTGTCAATCCCGGAAGCCATATTATAAAGCAAGATGGCGACTTCTGGTTTAGTGAAAACCTCTTTAACCTTAATAATACAGTGAAGTGAGTTTTAAAGAATTCCACTAAACCGCTATCTTGGCTTACAAAATGGCGTCAGGCATCGACACTTGGTATCCTCTCCTTAATCCTCTCCCGAAAATACCCATCTTGTTTAAGTAGGGATTTTGAATTAACACGGTTTTATGTGCATTTCACAATAAACGAGGTTTTTTATGGTTTTTAAACGGTATTTATGACGTGTAAAACAACATCAGTGTAATGAACAAAAGAGAAAGACTATTCAAAAATTGTTTAGAACTGTATTTTAACGCATTGTAATGAATGTTTTAACCTTTACGCAATTTGGTGCTCACACGATATTAATCTTTTACGAAAATTATCTTTAGAACGTCTCGAACAGAGGTACCTTGCTTCGCCCTTCACGACAGGTGTGCTGCTTTTGCTGCCTAGGCTATATGAAATATGCCGAATATAATTCATAATAGGAGATGTATAACGAATATTCCCACGTTACATTAGCATTATATCGGCTCCATAGTACCACTAAATGTATATGTAAAGCTTCTATGCTGTATATCGGGTTTATATGCGTATATAGAGCTAGCGATAATGTTGCATTTCGGCTGTGGCATGTACGATGCTAATATAGAGCTTGATTGCAGCGTCAGGGTAATAATATAGGACTGGGTGGAAATATACTTATTTTTGCATACTTTCTCAGTAGAGTGTATTTGTTTTGGCAACATCATGTTAATCGCCGGTCTGTACCGTTCACATTTCGTCGCTGTTGTGCTATCTTATGACAAGCGCCATTTAGCACATTTCGAGAAAAACGATTTTTAAAGTTTGAAGTTTAATATCTTGAAACTTATAAATGGTAGAAACAATTCAAAGAAGACAATTGATGCTTCTATCTATTCTGTAGAATCTCTTAAATATTGTGAAGATCGGTTTATTGTTTTATGTTGCGCGTTTTTATTATAAATGTCGGACTCACATGTGTCATAGGTGCGTATTGATGACAAAATTTGTATGGCGTGTCATAATCGAGCATGGAAAATTTTCTATAGAAAAAAAACATCAATAACTAACTTTTATTTATATATTTGGCTTCATTTGGTCCATAAACAATCGGTGAAATGCATTTTGAAGGAAATGAGTCAGGGAATCTAGAAAAAATAGTTGTTTTTGGTTGCAATATTGCCAAATATGCTATATTTCCAGTTTAAAACTTAAACTGCATTTTTCCCACAATTCGTGTATTTTGAAAAAAATTATGCCATTGTGTTTCTCAGATAGTTTTACATGTAAAACCATCTTATACATCAAGACAACCTGAATTTAAAGCAAAAAATTAAAATTTTCTCAGCACGTTTCTCGCTACATCTCAGTAACCAAGCAGAAAGTCAAAATTCTGAAAACGTCACTTTGTCGAGATTTTTTCAACAAGTGATGTGACATATCTAACTCAGTTTACCCCAAAATGGCGTTTGTCATAAGATAGCACAACAGCAACGATTTAGTTGCAGTTTTTTGTTCATTTTAGCGTTTGTGAACGGGTCTGGTTCGTGCAGATAGGTGTAGTAATTTTCGTTTGACTTTTGTGTAAACAGGGCTTAGGTAGCCTACCGCTCTCCTCTTGAGGTAATAAGTGTGCTGAGTATGCTGCGCATCAGGGATGACAGTTATGCGGTGAGCCGGTTTGACGATTTGTTTTGGTCGTGATGAAGGCGGCCATCGAGTGATAAGGTAGATAGTGAAGCACCTCGGCATCGAACAGACGCCCAGATTAGATTATCCTTTTTCGGGATAGTTTCCCGCTACCATAACGAGTACGGTGTAAAGCGAAAGAAAACTCCCGTCGGAAAGTACCTACCCGTGGTTCCGGTACTCGTATGAGTGGTGTTGGTTCGGTGAAGTGGGACAGCTAACCGTAAAGGAGCATTCTCACGTTCCCGACTAAAACCCAAAGAAACGAACACCGACCGTTGTCGCTATAGAGGATAAGTCGAACGGGCCTAGCTCCCCTTTATATCTAATTGTCAAGGAGAACGAAGCAAGGCGGACAAAGGTTCCCTCTGGGAAGATCTTTGCGGTAGCTTCCGGGATCACTTCCGGCGAGGAAGTCGATCCGGCGATAGTTCGTCAACGTCGTAGGGTTTCACCAAAAGAGCCACCCTGACAAATAGGGTCAGCCGGGAAAATAAGTGGGGAATCTTCTGCTTACAAAGGTAACATTAGTGCAAATGTATAGCCAATATTGTGCAATGGCTTAATGGTTACTTGGGTTAATACAAGCAAAGGGGTTATTGTAGCAATTAGCTTCGGCGTAATAATCAGGGTTACCATATTCACAGATTTTTTTGCACCATTTTTGATCACAGATTATTTTTCACAAATGAGATTTTTGGCGTTTAGATGAAAATATCACAGATTCCCACAGATTTTTGGAAATGTTATGATTTTCACAGATTTTTTTGGAAATTAAACGTAGATTTTTTTTCTTTTTTATACATAACAGATGGTAAAACAGATTTTTTAACCAAAACACAAATTTCAATGGGGCATCTCTGGTGACAATTGCGTGGGTCACCATGAGGATGACTCTTGCATTAGTAATGCTGAAAAGTGTGTTTATTGTGGGAAGAGTTCACATGATCTATAGCCATGTCTTGCGTACAAACAGCGCCCGAGAAATCTGAAGCGTTCCCTTAAAAGACGCTCTAAGTACTCTTTTGCAGAAATACTAAATAGTGCTACGCTACCCAAGCAACCAAAAGTGAGTATAAGGGAGCTGCATAAGCTTCCCGTTTTAAGTAATTTTGCGATACGTTTTGTGTACTAATAGCGGCTTAAGCAGCTTTCAAGTTCCATTAAAGCTTAAGCAGCTTGAAAGTTCGCTAAGAACTTTATGTGAACTTTAAAGTGTGCTTTTTAAGTATTATCCGAACTTCTGGTTGCTTGGGTACTCACCACGACAGATCATTATGCAATCTTAGCTCAGGAATAGTGTGAATCTGACGATCTCCACATGGGGACATCTCACTTTAATATGTACAATAGAGTGGCTCGACTGATGCCATTTTCCAGCAATGCTTTAAGTTTTTTTTGTGGCCCTAAATGACAAATTTTGGGGGCGTATGGTTGCTCCCCGGAATTGCACATTGTGTTTAAAGTTTGTATGGGAATAGTATGGGGAATACTACTTTTATGCAGGTTCAGATTGCTATTTCAATGAAAAAGTTTGTCCAGAAATTTATCAATTCTGCCAATACTGCAAATGTACTACAAACACTTGCGTTTTAATCCTGAGTGTCTCATAATATGTTCATCGCAACGACTTGGTGTCTTCGACAAAATTTTTCTGAATTCTTTTCTCTATTACTGGAATTTAGTTGCTTGCCACTGCCTGATGATATATACAACACACGTAGATGAGTAGTCATTTGTGTCGGTATAAGTAATTGAAATTTCCATTAGAATTATTAGCCTAGGAATTATTTTAGGTTCCATCATAAAAAAATAGTTGAAAGACTATTTTAATCGCATACACCTTTACACTTCGCAGGATGATTCCAAACAAACTTTTGACTATTACAAGGTTAATACAATGCTTCTGCTGATACTGAAATGTTTTGTTCAATTAGTTTTCGAACAAATATTCGCTTATGTATGAGACTTGTACCGCAGACCGTGATAGTTGCTTGAGCACATGCAAATAACACACGTAATGATTTCGGAATAGTTAAATCTCACTGTTAGGTGAATTAACTCGGTTTTTTGACCTCCCATCTACCTTTATGTAATACAAAAAAATACTCTGAGCAATTCTTTCAAAGATACGTCTCTGCGGTGAACAGGTTCTGAGGTATTTAAAATTGAAACGTAGTTGTTGGTGGTACATTTGCAGTGTTGGCAGAATTAGTAATTATTTATCTGTGATTTAATTTGACCCTTCTATTTTAAAGTTGTAATAACATTTTTAAAAAATTTCTAGCAAGCTACAGTTTTCAGCAAAGTTGTTAACCACATTAAGAACTACTCTTTTGTGGCATTGGTTTTTCAATTTGAGTGAAAAAGAGCAAACATTTGGATTTTTCGTGATCAAAGATAGTGTTTGCGTGTCTTCAGCAAATTTTTTCTGATATGTGTTCTACAACTTCATCGAGGACAGTCAAGTTCTACCTTACATTCTGGACTACTGTGCACTGCGGAAATCGTTGAGCTCAGACACGAACAGACTACGCATTAGAATAATATGACGCTGGCTAAACCGTTATTATTATTATGGACAACACAACTTGCAATCTTTAAAAATTTAGACAAACTTCTACTTTTCGTTTCAGTATATTTTTGATTTTATTCCTTAATACAATGAATATTGAAACCTTACATAAAAAAAACAAATAGTCTTTTTAATGGCACAAGTGAGTTGAATTTCCAACGAATTTCGCTCGTTCGTTTCTCCCTCTTCGCTTATTAGGATTTTTGATTGCAAGCCGTTTGTCTCAACTCGATTGTCGAGACGTGATAGGATATTTTCCTACAAAAAATTTTCTGATACAGAACAGCATTGGTATTTATCATTTATTTGTAAAAATGTTAACCTCAACGGTCATTTACCTTTCTCGGAAATTATATATCTCAAATTATTACAAATTAAAACCATTAGAGCTATTGCGATTTTATATGCTGGGCGCACTGCTTGCTGTTGTGTGTGATCTTTCTCGAACGAGAATCGTTACTTCTATTATTCACTTTACCGTCCGCTGCTTGTTGGTTCAGTCTTTAGTGTGCATCAATGTCGTTGCCGTTAGAGCAGTTTTGGTTTTCACTGTTGGACGTTTTTTATGCCTCTTGTGTTTCTGAGTGACCTTGGTGTATCCGTCTTCTCTTTTTGGTTATTCTTTCGCTAAGTATATCCAGTTGGTTTAGGATTATTAAGGATTATTGTTTGACCGGCCATGTGTGGTTGCTAAACCGAGGGCGGTTTGTTACTATCTGTTATAGCAAATCCATTTTCTTTAGCAGTTTGGGTGCATGGTTTTCCGTTGTGCCGCCTGATTGCAAAACTGACATATGGTCGCCTGCCCAGAGTATGTTCATAGGGTTCTTTGAATGTAGGTGTTAGCTTGAGCTGATTTGCATTCGAAGGTCAAGTAAGAAGAAATAGGTTGGTTCCGCTGCATTCTAACCTCACGAACCCCGTTGAGAAAAAAGTTTCCCCACCTATCATTCGTAACAGATTCCACTTCTCCGCATTTCGACCTGAATTTTATTTATGTATTCGGAGCTGGTGCGCGGTGCCAAGTCATGTATGCTAATTTCACTCGTATCATGGTATATATATATATATATATATATATATATATATATATATATATATATATATATATATATATATATATATATATATATATATATATATATATATATATATATATATATATATATATATATATATATATATATATATATATATATATATATATATATATATATATATATATATATATATATATATATATATATATATATTGAACTTTATCAATACTGAATTTCTATTATGATGTAGTTGGATATGGGCTTCATACGAGTTTGCGTAAATTCGATCGCGACAGTATTTTCCCTTAGCGGGCTAACTTTGTCTTTTTGTGTTATGTTTAATAACTTATGTGCTGTATACTACGTATCTAAGCGACGCGAATAAAATATGTTCTTTTGCTTTGCTGCGATCGCGCGGTGTGTTTTTAGCTTCTGGTCGGTGCGAGATCAGAGGAAAGACTGCGGTTAGCATTGAAATCGACCGATACGAGTTGTGGTCGGAGGTAGATGCTTCCAGTTTTGGAATGGCAATAGTTCTAACTTGAGTCCAGTCACGCGTGGTAATTTTTTGCCTCAGGCCAGAAACCAGTTGATTAACCGTGTATGAGGTGAGATGCAAAAAAGCACATTTTCTATACAAATCTTCATACAAAATATAAACGCAATGCGCAAACTCGAGGAGCAACCAGCCGTTTCTGTAATTTTCACAGTCGTTTGGGATCACAAAAGGAGCTCAAAAAGAATTAATTCGGATCATTTTAACTTTTTCGATACAACCTCGAGTCAGTCTAGTGTACATACTGTTATTTGAGAGAATAAGGTGTTGTTGCTAAGGAAGAAATTCATCCAAGTTGTAAATTAGATACCTAAGTCTATTGGATAACTTCTTCTTGCATCGATCAACTATGTTGTTTTTTTCTGGAACAGTATTTCTCTGTACTTTCCCATATTCCAATACACATTACAAATCAACACATCATAAAATGAGCAGGCCCGTGCGTAAGGGGAGGGCTTTGGAATTTAATCCCCTCCCACGAGAGTTTTGAATTACTTTTGAAAAATTTATTAGCTTCTTCTTAAGGAAAAAAAAATATACTGCTAGCCGTTTCGACACGTAAAATGTCATTTGGGTTCGATCAGTCTAGAAACAAGCTTCTGGATAGGTTCACGCTTCGACAAATTTTGATATTAGCATTAATTGTGAGTTATACATCAAAGGTTGGTCAGCGGGCTAGCAACGGGAGCTAGGAAGGAAAAACATGAATGTATGATCTCTCTGTCGGAATGACTGACAGCTAAATGGCTCGCGAAAAGCGGTATCGGTGTCGGGAGAAATACCGCCTTCGAGGAATTCTCAGCGCCATCTAGCAGATAAAGAGGAACTAGTAGCGCCAAGAAGAAAAAGAAACCCTGTGAAGGTAATTGTAAAGAGATCATAATCATTATTGTTGACACCTCCAGATCGGTTCGTGTCTCAATAGGTTTGCGGTAGACCTGAGCAGGTCAGGCATACCCTCCCCTTGACAAATTTCAGCGCACCGATCTGAAAAGAAGATTCAGCAGATATTCTGAATTGAAATTAAGATTGAAAATTATTCTCATTGAATAACTATTCATTTTCATATCGACCTATTTGAAGCAAGCTTGAGAATCCAGTTTTTTAGAAAAATATTTCTGTTCAGTTCGAAAAATTTTTAGGCACCCCTGAACGTGTAAGATAACACGAGAGAAGGCAAACTGGTTGACCCCAAAGTTGCGATGGACAGCAAAGTTAATGTTTGCCCACTAAGAAAATGAAAAGCAGTAAAAGGATAGGAAGTAAATTTTGTTGCAGCTTTTTTGATTTCTTTGCGCATTGTGAAAACATAAAAGACTCACGGCTCAGCCAAGCTAACGCATTGAACTGAATTAAACGACCCAGTATCTATTCAGAAAGTACACCAATTTTAACTAAAAGAGGTGCACTTTTAAAAATCTTTATACCATTTTGCTGTTAGAATGGTCCAACACAGCCAACAACTTTCCCATACTGTACAGACCCCGTACCCACGATGAAGCGATTCACAACCACTTGTCTACACATGCATTGCATTGCGCGGTGCAAGACGAAAACCATACCCGCCACCGATGGTACCTATTATTTGAAGAGAGTCAGGTAAAACACATCAGCACGCAAAACCGCCAACCACCAGCGGCGTTTGTTTGGCCATACGAGGTACCCCCCCCCCCCCCTGCCTGTCCCAACGCTAGCAGAAAAATGTGTGTCAAGGGGAATGAGTGTGCCGAAGTAATAACAAAAGTGCGAGACAACAAACGAAAGCGGTTGCGTGCGAATGATTTTATTTTATTTTTTTGCAAACCTGCCAACTAACTATTGCTTATCCTATGAGGAGCCGGTTGCGTAGAAAAACCCACACTGACAATGAGGCTGCCTCCGAACCGATCGACCAACCGACTGACTGACTGAATGACTGAGCAGACTGCCGGATGATGGGTGTTTGGGTGCTACCAAGTTGTTCCGGTTGGTGTATCCGTGGCGGGGAAGGCTCCGGAGACACAGCAGGTGAGGTGTTGGAGTGGCTAATAAAAGGGAAAATGCGGTGTGGCTCATTAGTGGCGGGGACCAGCATGTGTGGTAGAGTTGGTGATATCGGAAACATACAGTAGGAAAAAGCATAATGCGAACGAGTGCTGTTAGACGATTTAGTTTCATTGGGAATAAATTAGGCGATTCGGGGAAATGAAGTTGAATTGAGCGGTTTTATGGTGGCATGTTTTTTCTACGTTCGTTTAGCGCTTTGTATGTTTGCATTTCGGGGCGAACAATAACCCGAGTCACATCAATAATTGAGATTCAGCCGGAGGTGTTTCGGACTGGTGGGGAGATGTTACTGTTCCCATTGCATGTTTGTTGTCACTTGTTTCGTTGGGAGATTGAGTTTTGACATACTTTCTTTAAGACAAAATTTACTGCAAATATCGTTTCATAAATGAAATCCAGTCTAGTAGTAACAACAACAAAGAGTAACAGAACAAATTGCCGCCAATCACTGACCATGAAATCAGTCTAGCCACTTTTGCACAAAATCGAATCCAGTCCGTCCCACTTCCTTGTCCTAAATTTTTCTGCGTCAACTAATTGGCACACGTCGTCATTGATGTACACACAAGCTGTTACCACCGAAAGGCTGCTAGCTGCGGGCAAACACACACCGGTGACCTTCAGGCCGATAAGATATGCCCCCTTGCAGCCAGTCAGTCAGTGTATTGGCCTCCCCCACCTGGTAAATCGTTTGCTTCCCGATTCCCCTTCTCCATTGTGCCCAGGTGTATTGCAGCTACGGTTTTTTTAATAGGTCTTCTGTACCACGCGCCATGCCGTTATCATCGCACCTGTTTAGCCCTGAACTAATGGCGCCCGATCTGGAAATGTTACACCGGACAGGAGCGTGGTTTGATTAGTGTAGTAGAAAAACAAGGTTAAAATAATTGGCACCAAGAGCTAGATTAAGAAAGTCAAATTTAAAAGATTCAAGATAAAATATTTAGGGGCTAACCGAATATTACAATCTCTGAGTGTGCTAGAAAATGTACGTTTAAAAGGTTCGGAAATATTTCCAGTCAAGTGAAAGCTATTATTTATTTGTCTATTTAAATAGTCAGAGTCTCTTCTATAGATCCTACGAATTTAAAATATCGCAGGCTGATTTCAATGATAAATATGGTAGAGCAAATAGCGGACATATTTCCCCTTTGCCGACTTTCTTTCAAATTTCTATTTTTAAACTACACACAAAAAATAATGAAGTTTAAACGACATATACAATTGTATATAAATATACAAAGCTTGAATCAAAAATTTGATTGAAAATTAAGTTGAATTCGATGCACTTAATGGGAGCATCAAAAAGAATGTGATTTTAAACTTTTGTTCATGTGATGTTACACGCCACTTACTTTACAGCAATATTAGATTAAAACTACATTAAAGTGCATTGGTAGCCCGTTCAATGAAGCTCTAATTTTCAATCAACGTGTAAAATTATTATAAAATTCGTTGAAGAAAGCACGACAGGTTGTATTTGTGATGGAACTTAATTTTACATTTATATTCATTAGACCTCTCCACATTTTGAAAAAGTTTTGAAATATACATGGGTCAGCTCAAATTTTTGTTCTAGGTGTGAATTTAATAACTTTCGTCAAAAATGGCCTAATTTGGACATGATTTAGAGGTGTCTCCAATCAAAAATCGTGTTTTTGCTATATTTCCATAGGAAGGTCACTTACACTCTGATTTGATAGATCCTACATGCCCACATATCATCAAAGGTTGTTCTTTACACATATTTTAACATGTTGTAACAGGTGAACATAGCTCTAATCGGAATAGAAAATTTGTTAACTGGATTTTCATATAGAAAAGTATATCAAAACCAAGGAAAATTAGTAGTAGTAGTAGTGCCAAATTCTTTTGTTTTTACATTTTGGATATCTTAAAACTAGGAGGTTACAATGTTGAAATGATTTTTTTTATAAAAGAGAAAAATTTTACAGCTATCTTAAGACTAGAAATAAGATTCTTTAGAGAGGGCAAAAGATCTTTTTTATGAAAAATTTTAAAACAAGGAATTCAGTTTGATATACAAGAGGGGGAGTAGTTTTTTTTGCGGAATATTTTACAGTTATCTTAAAACTAACAATATAGTTTGGTACACAAAAGGGGGAACAAATATTTATGAGAAATTTCACAGATATCTTAAACTTAAAACTAGGGATACAATTTTATTTACAAAATGGAGGACAATAATTTTAACAAAGAGTAAAAATTACAGCTATCTTAAAACTAGGAATACGGAATACAAATTTGATTTTTTTATCGGAGACTTATGCTTGGTCAAGATATTCAGAGGGGGGCTTATTTCCAAAATCGGTGTAGCAGCAGTTTTATCAAGGACAGGGGAGAGACGGCGTAGGTGGTGACCGGGAGAGAAGAGCAAAACTTGCAACTTTCGGGTAAACGGGAGATCAGCGAAACAAATTAGCGCCTCAGTCTAGTAGGCCGGATGGTATTCTTCGGACTCTCGGGGAATCGTTCAAGAGTCATCGGACCTCGAGTCGCTCTCGCTTCAGTTTCCGTAGTGGTAAGGGCGACGGAGGTTACATAGTGGCACTCTGGAGCTGATCGAAAACCTGGCAGTAGGATTTGCTATGATGATTTCATTTACACTTTCTAAATAAATTTGCCAATTTGTTAAACAAAAATATTGACACTGATCTGGTCAGTATTTGGTTAGTTTTTCGAATACAAATAATTAGCTCCTGATTTTTTCCACAATCATCCTGAAGATTTGAATAGACGTCGTTTCGTTTAAATCGAAAAAAAGAGGGGATCAGAGCGCAATTCCGAAACACTCCTTTAGAAAAGATAGAAGAGGTGTCTTGAGTCGTTTCCAATCGGTTGGTATTTATTGCTCTCTTTTTTCACGATTCCTGAGCATACCTCTTATTCCATTCCACAACGAGAAACTTTCACATACAGAAGACATGCAGTCGAAACCACAATCTCATTGTATTGACTTATAGATTCAACCAGTCACAACATTTTAGTCACTGTTTGTGATTGCCTTTCGATGGCTGTTTGCTATTATGCCATTTTCAAAGCTACATAAACATTGATTGGAAACCATAGAAGGCGGCTAAAATGTTGCTGCTGGGTGCAACATTAAGTTAATTATGATTGACAAATATGTGGTTTTGCAGCAATTTATATCCGATTGAATGAAAGGACAAAATCATGACTGTTAGTTCTATTGTTACTGTGTACGTTGCTTAATATCAGTAATGTTAGTGATATATTTTATTAATTCGTGATTTTAATTTGTGGGAACTCACATCTCAGTAAAACCACTGTTTGCACTGATTCTTTTTATTGTCTATTGTACGATTGTTAAAAATATCACGTCATCCTTTTCTTGATTAACAGTGTCTTTTAGAACGGAACGCATGTTTCATATAAAAATGAAATGAAATATAAAAATGATCCACATCCGCAAATCGCGTGCCAGATTGGATTTTTTTTGGCAATTTTCGACTAGAACGTTGACACCGAACTCTTCCTGCCTTTAGCTTTGTCATTCATCCAGCACGTTGCCACGCATTTGTATTCTCTGAATTAGCGAATTTCTATTATTGTATCTCTTTTTTGTTATTCATTTACCAAAATCATATTTCAAATACATCCGTCAACGACATATCAGAGTATATCCGGTGTCTGGTAACATATTTCCAGGATCTTCAGTTTTTAATTACCAACCCAATTCGAAGTTTAATTATCTGTGACTGTTTGGTCGGCAATTTAATACCATTATACACTAATGGCTTTCCAGAAGCAGAATCCTGTCTACGAACACGACCAATAAGTAATTTGTAGGAAGCGGTCGGAGTTTTCTTTTCGGAACATCCAAAAATGAAAAAAACATCACACAAAGAAAAAGGAATCCATGTGAAAAAGTAATGATAGAAATACTATTTTTTTCTTCATTAAAGCAATATAAGTTGTAGTTAACTGAATTGTTCTGAAGTTAACTGAATCTTTAAACACCAATATCTGAACAAACCAATTTTGCGAAGGCACTTTTATTTTTTAGGCAATATTATTCTCAAAGCAACTCATCAGGCATATTTCTGTAAGTTACTATTTAGTTAAATTATTTATGGAATTTACGATTCGACTTAGTCTCATCAGAATCCGACGCTAACTTAGTGACAGGACTAAGCTAGCGCCGGATTGACGCTAGCTTCAAAAACGAAGACACAAAATGTGTTCTGCAGCAAACCTTTAGTCAAGCGTGATGTTCCGCAACACAAGCAATGAGTTCCTTTAAGCTGATGAGAACTGGAGAGATCGAAACTTGGTTCGGCATAGCAAGCCAATGAAAGACGTGCTATATTCTTCACTAAGGAAAAAAATTTAGATGAAACCCAATTATTCTCCGTTAAGGGGTTCTAAACAAAGTTGAGGCTTAAAAAAATTTAAAAAAATCGTGATACCTAAAAACTATTCAACCGATTTTCATAATTGTTTAAAAATTGTTCGCATTTGCATTCACGTTTTGCATTCAAAAATTTTCGATTCTTCACAATGAATTTTTGATCAAAATTTTGAAGCCTGAGACATCGATTTTTTTTTATCAACGTGCATTTTTATTGGAAACCGAACCGTATAGTATAACACATTTTTCTTCTATATTTTTTTTTAACTTTTTGATTTTAGATGAGCGGTTTGTCTTTTTTTTTCCATACGTTTATTTGACACGGCGTTTGCAAAAGCTTTTTACGCCAGTTTCTTTTTTTACATAGCACGTTACAAAAATCCTTAAGACTAATTTTAACTATACTAGTACTTTGTCTAAAACTAACACTGAAATCACTTTATTGTTTGCTTTTTTCCTTACATTATTGTATTTCATACTGATCTAGTATTTTCGGGTGTATTTATTTACTTTTTTTTCTGTTATTGTCTAAATTTAAAAACTAAATATTCTAGAACACTTTAATTGGTGAATGATTAGCCTTGGATGAGAGTATGAGGAGACGAATTTAATTAAATTTTGACAGACGCTGTTTTTAGAAAATGATAGATAAGTTCCATGTATAGAGGATCGCGACACGCCAGGATGTCTCTAACAGGAACATGGATTGGTCTTCCTCGGACTTGTAAAGAATCTACTAATTGTGATCTGGCTTCACGATATTCAGTGCAGGACCAAACAACATGCTCAATGTCATGGTAACCCTCTCCACAAGCACAATGATTACCCTCAGCGAGCCCAATACGACGGAGATGCGCATCTAAAGTATAATGATTGGACATGAGCCTTGACATCACACGGATGTAGTCCCGACTTACATCCAATCCTTTGAACCATGCCTTCGTTGATACCTTAGGGATAATTGAGTGTAGCCATCGTCCCATATCTCCATTGTCCCAAGATGTTTGCCAACTAGCAAGTGTCCTCTGTCGAGAAGCGCTATAAAATTCATTGTAAGCGATGGGTCTTTCATATATTTCACCATCTAGTGCACCAATCTTGGCTAAATTATCAGCTTTCTCATTGCCCGCAATAGAGCAATGGGCGGGGAGCCACACTAGGGTAAATTTATAACATTTTCTTGTCAGGTTACTCAGAGATTCTCGTATCTTCCCCAAAAAGAATGGATCGTGATTATCAATCCTCTTTGAGCGTAGAGCTGCAATTGTGCTGAGACTATCAGTGAGGATAAAGTAATGGTTCGGGGGTAAAGTATTAATTATTTGAAAACTATAGTGAACTGCTGCTAGTTCCGCTATATAAACAGAGGCGGGTTCTGCAAGTTTGAGAGAAATTGAAAAATTATTGTTGAAAATACCGAAACCAGTGGCCTCACTGATTCGTGACCCATCAGTGTAAAACATTTTAAGGCAGTCTATGTGTTGATATTTACTTGTGAATATTTTAGGGATCTCCCGCGAGCGTAGATGATCCGGAATTCCACGAATCTCTGCTTGCATGGACGTGTCGAAGAATAAAGTGGATTCAGGAGTATCTAGTATATTGACGTATGTGGGAACATACCTAGCAGGCGTTATTTCTTGTGACATGTGATTGAAATACACTGTCATGAATCTGGTTTGGGGTTGAAGCTCGACAAGTCTTTCAAAATTTTCAATTACCAGTGGGTTCATAACCTCACATCGGATAAGTAAGCGAGAAGAGAGATCCCAGAATCGGTCTTTTAAAGGAAGAACTCCCGCTAGTACTTCAAGACTCATCGTATGGGTCGACTGCATGCAACCTAAGGCAATTCGTAAACATCGATACTGTATCCGTTCCAGTTTAATAATGTGAGTGTTCGCAGCTGAACGGAAACAGATGCACCCATATTCCATTACTGAAAGTATTGTTGATTGATACAATCTTATCATGTCACTTGGATGAGAACCCCACCATGATCCAGTTATTGTTCGCAGAAAATTTATCCTTTGTTGGCATTTCGTTATTAGATACCTAATGTGGCCTCCCCATGTGCCTTTAGAATCGAACCAAATTCCAAGGTATTTAAAAGTCAGGACTTGGGCTATCGTTCTACCAACCAACTGAAGCTGAAGCTGAGCTGGATCACGCTTCCTTGAAAAAACAACCAACTCTGTTTTCTCCGTAGAGAAATCGATGCCTAACTTCAAAGCCCAACTTGATAAATTATCCAAACTATCTTGCAGTGGTTGTTGTAAATTTAAGGCTTTTGGTCCTGTAACAGAAAGAGCGGTTTGTCTTAGAAAGTGTCTACTGCAAACCTATACGAAAAAAATGCGCTCCATAGAGTCGCGCAAGTTCGTGGTTCATCCTTCTCCTCCACACGCCATCCTCCTGCACACCACCGAAGATCGTTCTCAGCACCCTTCTTTCGAAGACTTCGAGTGCTTGCAGATCCTCCTCGAGCATTGTCCACGTTTCGTGCCCGTAGAGAACCACCGGTTTAATCAGTGTGTTGTACATGGCGCATTTCTTGGATAGTACAACCAACAAATTGTCTTTCACTTTTTCAAGCAAAATTGGCCTAAAATCGTTTAAAAAATCACAAACTTGGCTCACTTTCTCCGCTGAACTTTGTATCTAACCCCTTTACGAGAAAATTGGGTAAACCCACTTTTGCGCGTTAAGGGCACGAAACCTATAACTAAATTATTTTTAATTACACATTTATTTATAAAATAAGGGGAGGGGAGAAATTAGCTCTATTTCAAAAGACAGCTTAGAACAATTATTAGCTTGTGCGACTAATCCTGGTTGCTAACGTCGTTATTGATTGGGAGTAGCTGAAAATGCCAGGGAGTAACGAATCATCATGGGCCGAACGAAGATCGCAGACAGTTAAGGGAATGTAAGTTAGTCCGACACTTGTTTTCTCTATACTACTGCGAACTGCAAAAGTATCACGGGAGGAGATTTTAGAAGTCTCTGGGCACCAGGATACCAGAAGATTTATTAGGTGCCTAAAATATGTTTTAAAAATATTGTAACGACGAATATCAAGAAAATGTCTAGAATCATACCTAATTCAAATATTACTTTCACAGAAGACAAACTAGAAAAAGACGACAAAAATTTCGAAAAAAAATATTAAGGGGAGTAAAAAAAAATATACTACTTAAAAACTTTCGATTGTTTTCGCGAGGAGAATTTGAAATAATTTTGAGCGGCCCAAAATAAGCAATAAATTACGAAAACCTGGCTTTGTATGATAGACATACTATTTCAAACGTTCGTGAAAGCGAATCAAGTACGCTTATTATGAATAAATAAGAATGATGAGAATTAACTTGTCAATTAGTACGAAGAATTATAAAGTCTCAGAAAATGAAGAACATTACGAAGAGAGTCCTATTTTTGTCACTTCTAACGACATATGGGGAGCAACCCAATGGATCAATTCTTGGCTTCTGTCACTGGATGCCTCACGACATCTAGGCTGGTGCAAGATAATCATGATATCAATCTCCTAGTGGACACCAGCCACCGAGAAGACAAATCAGAGGCCCTATTCTCACAGTCACGTCACCTAGTGACTAGAACAAAATTTACTCTAGTCACTAGGTGACGTGACTGTGAGAATAGGGCCCCAGAGTAATTTTGGGACAAATTTACTATGTAAAGATGCTCAATTGAACAATGTCTTCTCGCCCAAAAAGTTACGTTCGATTCCCGTTGATTGATTAGCACGGAATCCGTGACTATCAAGATAAAATAAAATTGATATTCGAAAGTAATATAAAGGAATTATAAGTGTAGAAACGAGACCCAACCAGTTCACTTCAGCAAACGAATCGTGTCACCTCTCGCACGCGCTGCTGCACTATCACAGTGGCAAACAATCCAACCGAAAGCAATTAGGATGTCGTTTTGTTTCAATGATTTTGTTTTGTTTTATTCAATGGCTCATCCATCATCGCGTGATACCTACGCACAAAGATCCGCAAGGAGCAGCAGCTGCGACGCGCAGGGACACTAACTACTAATTGCTAGGCAGCGCGTTAGTAGCAGGCAGGCAGGCAGGCATGGACACAAATCTAGTTACGGAAAATAATAGAAAATGAATTGCATTACGTCGTCGCCTTCGTCGGTTTGCTTCTTGTTTAGCCTAGATTTTGTCAGCCTTCGCGGCCCTTCGAGGGTATCATCTGTTTCCAAGCGGTGCGGCGCACAACGGACAGATCAGGGCCAGTGTGTTCGTCGTTGACTAACTAATAATTTGCTGACAGATTGTATTTGCAGCCGGTAATTGCGAAGGGGAAAGATGGTCAGCTTGCATTTGTGGTTGAGAAAAGCGCACTGCTATGAGGATGAAGCTTCGAGATTTAGTTCCTACAGGATCGGGGGTATAATAATATAAATATGGGAGCTGATGATAGTTTTGCCAAGTGATCAGAATAATTTGATACACTTGAGACATACCAGTTGCACTTTCGACTTTGAAAGTAATTAAAATTTAAATTCTAAATTCACCCAATTAACAGAGAACAGATCCTTTATCTCGCGTTAGGAAAGTTGCCCTTGAGACGCTGAACCTCGGAATAAAGACTCGACATATCGGCCTTTTACTGTATCGATTTGTTGGCTATTTTCGGCAAATTTAATATTAAGAGAAACGAAAGCAATGAAATTTAAAGACGTATAGGTATTCTAGAGCGAATCAGTTATAAAATTAGAACCGAAAACCAACTGTTTTGAATGAAATCTCGAATGAGGTTTTTTGACAGTGATGATGTCGACTTCCTCTAACCTACGCTTGATTCGAGAAATCAATTACTCCCAGCCCTTGTCGTATACCATGCGTTGAACAACTTTGCAAAAATGTTACATTTTTGTGGCACATTTGAAGGAATGTATTTTTTGACACGATTCGTATTTTTGCCTATTCAACCACTCCTTCGTTTATTGCACATATAGACAGCTTGAAAAATCTGGCCATAACATGATTTCTTCACGAGCTTGATAATTTTTGGAAGAATTTCTTAAATTCGGAAAGCATTTACTGATACAAACATCTGTCTCGACCGCTTCAGCTATGATTGTACGGATCAGAGGCACTAAAATACCATTCTCAGGAATTACCCACACCAATATTGTCGGCTCGAATTTCGATTTGCTGGCACAGTCAACAGCGTCTGGTGTTACTTCTATGTTATCAGTGTGATAGCCATCGTTTCCACGTAATTTATGGTGTGAAAATATAAAGTACGATTCCAACATGATGCATTTTCCATTTGCAAAGTGTTTACAGTGCAGTGTACGGCAGCAAATTGGTGTTTTTTGAGTTGTTTCGCTATATTATTTGGTGCTTGCTTGCGTTTATGTTTAATTGCGCAGTTTTTCTTCAAAATACAGTGGACAGTTGAGCCTTCTTTGTTCTGGCACTTGGTTTTGGTGGGGACCGATATTTTTTTTATTTTCCGGCTTTAGTCATCACTACAATTCTTCAAAGCATTGAAAATAGTTGGAAGCAAGTCTTTGAGCACTTGAAGAATGTTGGCGATCGGTATATATAAATTCAGCTTGGACGACATTTTTTCTGTAAACAACTGCGCAATTTGAGGTTAACAATGGAGTAGGAGTACAGCTAAGCGTGACATGTTTTTGCTTGTTTCAGCTGTAGAATAAAGGCCCGAGTTTTCACTAAAAACTTTTCGAACAGATATTACAAACTCTGTGAAATAAGACCAACGCAACCGGAGCTAAATCAGCAGAAATGCATTATTATCGTTGCCAAACGATACGAGTGTTAAGCATTAGTCTCCTCGTACGCGCATCTTCCTCGACGGAACCCATCAATCGAGTGCGTAGTCAATATGCTCCAAAATTTGTCCTATAAAGTTGTCTACTGAACAACATTTTAGTTTAGTGTTCGTGCTACATGCCCAGCCAGTATTGCAGTATTTTATCTGATTTATTTTAAATTTGTACCTTTGGTGCAGTTCGTCACTCTCCGTCACCCTACATTCTCTATTGTGTTTTCGAATATTGAGTATTGTTCTGTAGAACATGCCGAGCACTCGAAAATTCATCTCCTTCGAAACCCATTTTTCATATACTAGCGATTTTCTATAGAGCAGCATGAAGTATGACTGATTTGTGCAGAATAATTTTTATGCGAGACGCTAGATTACGAGGTTTTTCACTGACAGCTTCAATCGCGAAATGTCAAATTTGCGTCCTCGTACAACTAACAGCATTGTCACATGTACTCTAGTAACATGTCAATATATTCGTCGATAATCTTAAATCGACTTCCGTGTGCTTGGGACAGACACAATTGCTAATCGCCTTTAACTCGGTACAGTAGGACTTGCAACTGAAAATTGCAACTTCAAAACACTCGCTGAAGATTTCGATATAATAATGATGTGTTATTTATTATCTTAGAATTTTTATTTGGTATCCGCTAATTTTCTGCAAAGCTCCCCTCAAATCATAGTGAAATAATCTTTCCTAATCTCTGAAAATTTCTCTTTTTTATCTCTTATAGGCAGCTAGCCCGAGCAAATTCTCATGAGTTCAAACACCATACAACCTAAAACTACCATGAACATGGTCCGCGCCAAATTTTACAACCATCAAACCACCATGGAATGGTCTTAAAAACTCATAAGTACACCAGAATATGGTTTTTAAATTCCGGACCATGGTGATGGTGTTTTCATGGATTGAACCCATTTCAAACACCTTCAAAACACCCTGCAATGGGGATGTATTTGGACCATGATCGGGAGGGGGCTAGTGGGTTTCATACATCCTTAATCTGACGGACGAAGCTATGGTGCCTTGAACACAGACAACGCAGATCCAAGGCAGTCAATGAAATGATAAATTTTGCGTTTGAGATATACTTCCCCCGGCTGCCAGACGAATACCTGTAATTGTTGCGTGTGGCTTTTTTACGTATTAGTCTAATTGTGAGTCCTAGTGAGTGATGGTGCGTGCGTGGAAGATGTGACTTTTAGCTTTCGAGTCCAGGCGTTAATGTTCACTAATTGCGTAATAGTGTGTGGATGGTTTTTCGAGAGTTGTTCTACGGGAGCTGTAAACCTCAGGATCACTCGCTACAATTGCAGAGGAGAAGGAAAATATCACCCGCGAAAACACTACTTAAGGTCAATTGCAGCTGACCGTGATTCTGAATGTGATATTCGTACAGTTAGGAAACGTGCGGGCATAGGGGCTTCACGATCGCATGTAATATCACGAGGGGCCCGAGCGTTTGTGCGTTAACGTGCTCGATTGCGTGGGCATTTATACGTCGCGTCTGCTAGTGTGTATGTAATTTCGCGTGGATAAATTCGTTTTTATGCCAGTGTGGCTATTCGCATATTCGCACGTGTTCTTGAATGACCGCGCGGAATGTTGTCTAGTGAATATGAACCTTATTTTTTGATTGGTCCAACTGTAGGTATGAGTTTAGGCTGCTAGGACTGAGGGTAGACTTTTGGACGTAACTGATTCATAATCGCGCGAGCGGTGAGATCGCGTTTGTAAATTTATAGGTGCTACAAAGTTCACCCAATTACCGGGGTGTTTAATGTTAACGAGATCGCGGGCGAAAGTATGTGTAAATGATTGCATTTGCATGTTCGCGTTTGCTACCAGGTTTGTGTTATCGCGAAGGCCATGAACGTTTGGAATGGGAGATTGTGAATGTATATGAGAGAATATGCAATTTATTGTGCTAGTGGGTGTTAGTATGAATCTGAGGATATAGTAATAAAACGAATCAAAACATGCCGGAAATGAAAAAAAACACGCAGAGATTAATTAGAAGTGTATAAATAGACCGATATTATTTTTGGTATACATGAGATGTGGAAAAGCAAACAATAAAAACAAACTAATAAAGTAGAAGAAAATAACACAAGTAAACTGCCCATTTTCACCTGAGATTTTTTTTAATTTCACAAATCTTTTATTGTAAACTGTGAAGTCCCGTTTCATTTTTTTAATTTCTTCACAACGATTTAGTTGGAACCCTAAATCCCTACCATCATTTGAATATCTTTCCTATAGAACCACCCTAGTTCTCCATACAAACTATGGGTTTAAACGGTGAAGCTCCGTTCCAATTTTTTAAAAAATTCCTTCGCCAGGGGTTTCCTGGGACCTCAAACTTTCGCCATTTTTTTCGTTCTGCTCCCCGATTTTGTGTTGAACAGTGTACTGCGTTTGCCTATACGGAACGTGCCAATCGTGCCAATATATTCCAATTCGTGATAGCCAAAATATAATTTCCCTAAATTATCAGACTTTTGGGATATAACATCACAAAGTACTAGAAGTACTGCACTTGCTCTCCTTAAGGGATCATCCATAAATGACGTAGCATTATTTGAGTGATTTTTAATACCCCCTCCCCCATCGCAGCATTTCGTCACAAAACTCTAAATACCCCCTCGTAATTACGTAGCTTGACAGTAACTCTACCCCCCCCCCCCTTTGTCACCGGAAAAAATAAAATAAAATAAAAAACGATGTAAGTTTAATGAAACGGGTAAGCTTGTCGTGACATCAGGTCACCCCTTATTTCTCTTTAAAAATATGACTGTCGCTGATAGTTGTGTTCGGTTAAGGTATCTGTATGGTTCAGGCAATGGGAACATTTAGAATCAAGAGCAATTTTTCAAAAGGAGGCAGATGCACTTTCAACCAAATTTTGTTCGATTACCGTTTTTTGTACAGCAAAACTATTCGAGAATAAGTTAAACAGAATAATTGGTACTGCGCGAAAAAAATATACACTGAAAAAAATGTTGACATTTTTTACAAAACAAGAAAGATTGTGCCAAAAATTAAATTAAAAAAAACCATTTTTTTCGTTTTTTTGCCAATAAAATCCAAAAAAGATAGAAAATGTTTTGAATATCATTGCATCATGGCAAACTTATCAATGGAAAAGTTTATCTAAAATTAACTCTATTCATTTTTTTAGATTTAAACTGACAGACAAAATTGTAATTTTATTACAGAATATGACCTAAATATGATTTGAAATCAAAATGCATTTAAAGAAAATCTTTCAAAATGTGATAGTTTTCGAGATAGTTGTAATTTTGCTTCAACAGAAACAATTAGTTCGTGAAATTATGATCTTGTTATAAGTTGTTCGCGTTTCTCCACCCCGAACGATCAACAATCAAATATTTGTCGTTTTAAACATAAAAACGATTTTTTTTTTAGTGTATTTGGGTAATGGTGAAATTATCAATAAGAAAGATTTCCTAACAACAAACTTTTGATATGTTTTTAAAATTCATACTATTTTTTTTTTATTCATTTCGTTTATTTGATAGGCACAAATGCGTTAGCTTGGCGGTGCCGAATTCTTTTGTTTTTACATTTTGTATATCATAAAACTAGGAGGTTACAATGTTGAAATATTTTTTTTATAAAAGAGAAAAAATTTACAGCTATCTTAAGACTAGAAAAAAAAAATTCTATATATAAGAGAAGGGGCAAAAGATTTTTTTTTTTATGAAAAATTTTAAAACAAGGAATTCAATAGTAATAGTTTTTTAGGAAATATTTACAGTTATCTTAAAACTAACAATATAGTTTGGTACACAAAAGGGGGATCAAATATTTATGAAAAATTTCACAGATGTTTTAAAACTAGGGGTACAATTCTATTTACAAGATGGGGGACAATAGTTTTAACAAAGAGTAGAAATTACAACTATCTTAAAACTAGGAATACGGAAAACAAATTTGATTTTTTATCGGATACTTATGCTTGGTCATTTCCAAAATCGGTGTAGAAGTAGTTGTATCAAGGACAGGGGAGAGAAGGCGTAGATGGTGACCGGTAGAGAAGAGCAAAACTTGCAACTTTCGGGCAAACGGGAGATCAACGAAACAAATTTGCGCCTCAGTCTAGTAGGTCGGATTGGCGGATGGTATTCTTCGGACCCGCGGGGAATCCTTCAAAGGGAATCCTTCGGACCTCGAGTCGCTCTCGCTTCAGATTCCGTAGTGATAAGGGCGACGGCGGTTACATAGTGGCAGTCTGAAGCTTATCGGTTCCACACGGCAAGAGGAAACTTCTAAAAACGAGAAATAAAAAGAGAGGGGCTAATAAAATTCATACTATTTGCAGTCAAAAATACTATTTTCTTATTCAATGTAGGTCTAAATGCCATTTCAAATCAAAATGCTCATGACCATTATTTTTGAAAATATGCTAGTTTTCGAGATAGTTTTAATGTTGTTCCAACGAAAACAATTGTTTCTTTTATTACGACCTACCTTTCCGAATGGTTTTCAAGGCGATATTGAGAACCATTTAAACTCAATAAAGATAAAATTTAAAAATGAATAGTTTCTTTTGTATTTTTATTTTTGATATCCAACTTTTTTCTAATTTTTTCGTGCAGAAGTAACTCTTTATCAGATAAATTTGCTGTATAAAATAAGGTTAACGAACATTTGTATTTTGGAAAAAGCTGCATGCAAAAACTTCTACGGTCTTTTAAAAAGTTACTCTTTAATCAAAATATTCTCATTGACTGTGGAAAATGTTTAGTCAGTGAAACGGGTAATGTTTCATCGAAATCGAAGCTCGGTCGGTCACGATTTTAAAAAAATTTGAACCGATCTTCGTGAAATTTATTAGAACGATATCAAGATCATGGAATAATAAATAATTTTAGCATGTAGTGAATATTTGCATTCGCACTAGCGGTCTCTCTGGTGGGATAATTCCGAATTTGTGTTTCTACCATCCACAACCTTTCAACTTACTGGACAAATTTTCTTGAGACATCGCTTTTCAAAGATATAGCATCCCTACCGGTTCAGTTCTCAACTTGTTCGAAACCGTAGGCTAGAACAACAGTTTATTAATTCTTTCATGCCCAACTTTTTTTTTTTAGTCCATGTAAAGTTTCAAAACTATCTTTCCTTGAAAACGGTGGGGCCAAGAAAGACAGTGCTCTAAGCTGTACAATTTATACCTTCCAATGCTCCTTACAATTCTCCTAGAATATTTACAACAGTCCAATTGCGTGGAAAACGTAGCCTAAGACAGTCTGAATTGATAAAATTTATCAGTTTTCAATAATATTGCAACACAACGAAGATATATGAAAAATTCATTTTCCGTTTTCAACGCAAACTGTTCCTGGCAGCACTGCTCCATCGGAATCCAATCAGACTCATTGCCTAACTTCAGTTCAAGAGTTGATCCTTGTAACTGTTAATACTCAAATGAAAGGCTATAGTCACATTTATTAGCCTTACGTGTTTTTGTGCGCAAATCTTGCCTCAATCAAAAATTATAGCTGTTTAAAAACGTAAAAGGGGTTAACAAAAATGGTGACACATACAAAATAATCGACCACAGCTCCATTCAGTTGAAAGCCTATAAACTATCGGGTTCCTTGTATGGTTTTGCTTGTTAAGTTTTTTAGAGCTCGATTCAAAAAAGTCTTTTTTTACCGATTTGTTTTGATGGCTTGATGTAGTTGCTGGACATGTTAAATTTGATTCCAATTTAGAGTAGCTGTACCTGATGGTACTAGGAATCAACTGAGCAGTGGGCCGACTCAATTTTCCCAAATCCGTTTGTTTTTTGGCAATCTCCTATACTCAAACACACAGCAGAGAAAAAAATACCCTAATTACATCACCGCCCGACATGTGCACCCTCTGTCCAACAGCAATTCGTTTCCGACTTTCCCAATTACTAGCCGAACAATCAGATTACCGCGGCTTGACAACCCTTCACGAGCTTTACGGACGCAATCGGTGCATTACTGATGGCAAATGATACCACCTAATTACATTTGGATTTCGATTCAAAATGAGTCAGTCAGAGTGAGGCAGCAATAATACGGGTAACAGAAACACAAACAACTGCCCGATTGGATGCCACCCTTGCTGATGACTGACTGGTGGGGGTTGGTGATGGTGGGGATGTTTTCACAGAGCGGTTCCATGCTGTACGTACCTGCAGGAGAAAACGAGAAACAAAAACAATACCATTAGTTTTATGACAAATTGCAACATTTCATTTTCTCAAGTGCACTCTCTCAACAGTTGGTTGAAGATTGAAGAACAAAGCAGATGCAAAAAATAGTAGAGAAAAAATAACTGAAAAGAGCCACGACGTGATGCAAGTAGGCAGCGAAACGGGCGTCGTAAA
This sequence comes from Topomyia yanbarensis, assembly GCF_030247195.1. NCBI lineage: Eukaryota > Metazoa > Arthropoda > Insecta > Diptera > Culicidae > Topomyia > Topomyia yanbarensis. The sequence continues at coordinate 14,343 of NW_026683398.1, read as the reverse complement.
TCAACGAGCGAGAGATTTTTTTCTTCTTTCGAATATGGGTCATTCGAAACAACGGAAAAAGCGCGTATTTCGGAAAATCATGACCGATTTAGAACATATAATATCCCATAAGATTACGACGAAATATCAGTCTTTGTTGGCAATATCCCCCTTAGCAACCGAGACTGTTCCGGCAGCCCCGCAGCTTTACTGGAGCGACCTACCATCGCCGAAGTCAATTTCGATCTCCTAAGTGGCTGTCCTTTCAGGGTCTCCTGCTTGGGGAAAACATCCGGTGGGAGAAAAGCCAATGTGAGAAATAACTCCCCTGCAGAGTGCACACTTTCCTACTTTCCTTCGAGGGGGGCGGCACTACGGTGACCACCTGGGGCGCCAAACAGGAGATGTACATCAGCATTCGTCCCAAAAGGGCGCACGTGCACTCTCGACAGGCCTTCAACGTGCGTACGTGCGAGTGTATGTTCATGACACCCTTAGTGGGCCCCAGCTTCAGCTTCCTTGTGTGTGCCAGTTACCGATTGACTGATTGCATTACGAATCCTCTCGGTTTCTCCCCCACCACCCCTATTTCGAACAAGGGTTACCTCGCCGGATAGGGTGGTAGTTTTGGGTTCCACTTCTCAGACCGAATCGCTTGAGTCTTGTTCAGTATTTCTTTTTCTTCGATTTGCTGCCTTCGTGATCCAACAACACGGTCTCTATTCATGCGTGCTGGGCTGGGGGTAGTGTTTTTCAATCCCCTTTCCAACCGCTCTCCACCGCTCCATAACTAACGATCTAACTAACTAACCAACCAAGCAACCAACCCACAGAGCACAGCTACAAGTCTAATCGATCACACACACGGCACTCAATACCATTTTAGGAATTAAACATACTATTAGACACATTAAGCAACGAAAATCGCACAGAACAATGTGGTTGTTAAATTCAAGGCCGATGTTAACACGACGCACGCTGCTGGTGGTGGTGGTGATTGAGGCTCAGTAATGCGGGCTAAGTCGGAATCGGTTGCCCGGCAAAGGTGCAACAGCGAAGGAGCCTGACTGTGCGAGCCAGCAGAGAACTCACGTTGTAGGCACGCAACGCTGTTCAGGCGGAGAGCTGTGTTGTTGCTTCTGCTTCACCGCTAGGTAATTATTCCGACCAATCATCTGAGAAGTGCGATCCGATGATAAAGTTGTACTTGAGTTTGTTAGCCAATTGGTTTGATTTTGAGAAAAGGTGGACTTAATTGTTGCTTTGAAATGGTGGCCTTTCACGGTGCCGTTAGGTTAGACTAGGGAGGTTTCTGATATTAGGGGGGGCACACTGGATAGGAAAAAGATTTTTGGATTCTAAAAATGTGTAATCTGCCTCTAATCGCAATTCAGTCCCATGTAAATAGGAAATCCCATAGGACATGTAACTGACCTCCGATTATGGGTAGTAATGTACATCAAACTTCTTGTCTTTTCCTACAGTAAATTCTCAAAGTATTTGGTAGGATTAAATTTTCAAGCAAATTTGGCTAAAGAACGCTAATGTACTTTGTTGAAGACATGGACGCTCGATGTATTTAGGGTATAGAGATTCCGTATAAAAGTGGACTACGCAATTTCAGCTAGTCAATAACGGAGTAACAGCCAGGGATGGTCGCGCAAGCTCAAGCTCAAGCTCGATAAGCAGCATGGATAGATCCTACATGTCTTCAACAAAGTTGTTTGTAATTTCGTATCACAGTGTCGTGCCTTTTAATTTGGAGTAGCCGTTTTGAGATGTTATATCCATAATATAATTCGCCCCCTGAAGATGAAGGAATGTAAAACGTTGACCATTTGCCGCAACTTTTAGCAGTAATCTTGAGCAAATTCCCATGGGCTCATATACCATACAACCCCGCAAAAAGATCCTGAATTTGGTCCGTTTCAAATTGATAATTATAAGAATAAAGCAAACCCAAAAAGTGAAATGTGTCAATTAAATAAAATCAAATAAATTGAGTAAAATGACTGAAACAATTAAAAAATAAAAAAATCATGAATATAGTAAAACTATTACAATCAATAAAGTTTACACAATGAATTAAATTGACGAAATAAATAAAATTAAAGGAATTTTGAGGAATATAGTAAAATTTAGAAATTAGAAAATTAACAAAATTATTTAGGTGAATTAAAATATCTAAATCAGTAAAATGATAGGAATTAATAAAATAATAAATTTGAAAGAATCAAAGAAGACGCCGCTCAACTGGGCAGTATTCCCGATCACATTGTTAACCGTTATGTGTCCGACGCGGTACCCGGGCACCTTTTCAGGTTTCAATTAATGAAATTCCAATGTTTTATCTATAGCTGGAAATTGATACCTTGTGACATCTTAATACTTCACTAAGTGTAACTTTTGGCTTAATAATATTGTTCATATAGCAAGAGGGGGAGTAAAGGAGGGGATCCCGTATACTTTTGCCTTTCTCATATAGAAAGGATATGCAGTCTCTCTCTGTGTGTCATATTTCATTCGACTCAGTTCGTCGAGATCGGAAAATGTCTGTATGTGTGTGTGTATGTATTTTCTAAATTCACTCACTTTTCTCAGAGTTGGCTGAACCAAATCGCTCAAACTTATTTTCAAAAGAACGGTATAACGCTCCCAAAGCTGCTATTGAATTTTTAGTTGATCCGACTTCCGGTTCCGGAGTTATTGGTTTAAGAGTTCGACCACACAGAAATTTTTGCCTTTCTCATATAGAAAGGTTGCGCAATCACTTTAAAAATCGTCAACATAATCCCGAAGGGCCAATTTTTTTTTTAGATTGGCTTAAGGTTTCTGGGTTTTAACAGGAGAGGGTTGCACCTCCCTCCCCCTCACTGGTCACCACCGATTTAAAATCGCATTAAATCACCCCTCAGACCACCACCCCATCCATCACTCATACCCCTCCCCCTCTCAACCCTATCATCTTTATGCCACCGCTATAACACAAGGCATCCCGAATTAAGCTGGGGAGTGGTTCGTTCGTAGTTAGCAGGAAGACAACATTGAACTAATGCTGATTAGGTTAATAAAGTATGATATTTTTTTGTTTCAAGTGCTTCACAGTCGACACATAGCTCATCAAGTTCGTGGCTGGCGAACCATTGTGTGTAGTTGTAAAGTGTACTAACAATGTATTAGATATTTCCATAACTGAAACGAACGTAACCAGCCATATACTCATAGTATAGAGAAATGAGAAAGGCACAATTGCACCACTAGGTGGATTAAAACAGGTTTTTTTTTACTTAACAGGCCGACGAGGGTACCCGGGTACCCAAAAAACTGAAATGCCAATCACTAAGGCAGTTTCCAACCAATTTTGATGCTTTTGGGTGTTTTGTATTCAGAAACTCATCCACTTTTAAACTTGGTAAAAATCAATCGGGTTACCTCATTCGGTTCCCGTGAATCCGGATTTCCGGAAACATGTCCCCGAGCTGGGATACTATTTGTGAATTTCAGTGGAATACTGGCAATATGGGTATCAAAATTTTTAGAAGTGCTTAAGTAGACTTTCGTGGTTTTGAAACCATTTGGTGATTTGACCTCGAAACGGACATTCCGGAGCAGGTTCCCGTGGAGCCGCGAGTGACTATTCCGAGGTCAAATTGACATATGGTCCCGTAACAATAAATAACAGATTTCCGAGACAATTTGAAGAGTTTTGACACTCATATTACTAGGGCATTATTAAAATTAACAAATCATACTATAGTACTGGAACATTGCTCCGGAAAATCCGGATTACCAAGAACCAGATCCATTCATCCGGTTAAATTTCACAGAATCAAAATGAGGACGAGTCCAAAACATCTTAAAGTGTCCAAATCGGTTAAAGAAAGCCATAGTTATGAGCATTCCAATTTGTGGGTACGCAGGTACCCAAATCGGCCTGTTAAAGATGTTTTTTGTTGGACACATAATGGTTAATTAATTTCATTAACTATTTTATTCATCGATTATAGATAACCTAAAGACTATTCGCTTCTTTTATCTGTATAGAAAAATCTCGTTTGAAAATAAGTAACCCTATGTGTGAATTCTGGAATAGAACCCAGTAGAGCCGCGTATAATGCATTTTTTTGGATTTCATCAACTTTATTATTTTATTAATTCCCATAATTTTATGACTTACATTATTTTTATTTATTTAATTTAATTGTAATTTCTGTTACAGCGAAGACCCGATTTGTCTGCTTCCGATTTTTTTAACCCTCATATGAACATTTCTTTAATGAACTCTAGCAGCCGAACCAAGTCAACTTCTCCTAAAAGATTGAAAATATCCGAAAATTAAACAACCTATTTTTTAAATTTTGTATTGGTAGACCCCCTTAAAGTGAATTTCTGCTAAAAAATCCTAAAGCCATCTTAAAACTATGCCTGGCTATTGAAAAAAAAAACAAATCGAATAAAATTTTAAAAAAATTTAAAATGTGATTGCAGTCATGAATTGTGATAACTTCATAATTTTACTAATTTCAGTATTTTCCTTATTTTATTTACTTTTTTTCATTTCATTCAGTTATTTTAATAATTGGATTTATTTTTTATTCATTCGACTCATTTTCTTTTTAGAAACTGTTTTATTCTTTTCAGTAGTATTATTCATATTCATCATTTTATTGATTTAAAATAAGCAGTATTTTATACATTTTATTTATCTAATTGATTTTATTGTTCCATCATCCTTTTTATAATTTTGCTGATTCTATCAATTTTAACAACTTTTATAATATTTATCATATTTATCAGTTTCGAAATCATTTTCATTAGTTTTATTTAAAATGTTATTTTATTATTCCTCAAAAAATAAATTTGGTGCATCCATATTACCAATTTTATTTTTATAATGTATTTTTGGTTTTTTGGTTTTTTATTAATCTTAGTTATGTTATTTATTACATTAATGTTATACTATTAAAAGCGGTTAATTTATTTTATAAATTTTATTATCTTTTTAATTTTATTATTATATTATTTACTTCGATAGATTTAATTATTTTCATGTATTTCATTAATTTCCGAATTGTCATTAAAATCATGTTCATCAGTTTGAATTATTTTATAAATTTTGCTGCTTTCATAAATTTCATTACCTTCAATAAGTTCTATTAATGTCGTTAATACGTATTATCATTTAGATACTTTCATTTATTTGGATTATTTTGTTATTTTATTTTATTTACAAATTTTATGAATATTACATATATACAATTTTTTAGATCATTTTTTTTAATCTCATTGATTATATGAAATTTATTTTTTTTAATAAAACTGTCATATTTGTATACTTTATTAACCAATTTATTTTATTTATGCATTACTTTCAAAATTTTAAAATTTTAATGCATTCTACTAATTTTATAATTTAATTTAAAATAAATTAATATTTAACATTAGTTTTGTTAAATTCGCGTTCATTAAAATTATCATATGATCATTTTTCCATTAAATTAAAAAAAGAGATTTTAGCAGCGTCATTATATATATATATATATATATATATATATATATATATATATATATATATATATATATATATATATATATATATATATATATATATATATATATATATATATATATATATATATATATATATATATATATATATATATATATATATATATATATATATATATATATATATATATATATATATATATATATATATTGTAGTTTTTTGATTTTTTTGTATTATTATTAATGTAACTTTTTAAAATTTATTTTTAATTTGTCATAAATTTTATTAACAGTAAAAATTTTATAAATGTATGAAATTTCAACAATTTTCTAGATTTTCTCTATTCCACTCATTATACTTTATCAATAATTTAAAAAAAATGTAATTTTATTACTGCACTTATTTGATTTGTTTTTCATTGCCTTCCATTTTTTTTTCATTTTTCATTTATACTCATTTAATATAGCTATCTATATATAGAAATCTCTTAAATCTGATGAATTTTATAATTTATCTGTTTTTGCATTTCTTTCATTTAATATATCCATTTAATTAATTCTACAAGTTTTATTTAGTTTATTCACTATTTAATAAAAAGAATAAAATCACTAAAATACATCAAATTCATTTTTTCAACTTTATTCATTTTGTCCGATTCGTCCATTTTATCCATTTAATTCATTTTATTCGAATTATTCATTTTAGTCATTTGGTACATTTCAATCATTTTACTCATTTTGTTCATTCTATTCATATCATTCAATTTATCCATTTTACTCATTCTATATATTTTTTAATTTGCTAGTTTTATTTATTATATTTATATTATTATTTGTATTCATTCCTTTCGATTCCTTTATTTTAGTCCGCTTTATTCGTTTCATTCATTTTTTTTATGTTTATGATTTTGATGATATTCTCGAGCAAACGAAAAGCTCATAATACCCCCATGCTCATGGGGTTTGAAATGGGTGTTTGAAATGGGTTCAACCCATGAAAACACCATCACCATGGTCTGGTAGATCCCATATAAAATACCATATATTGGTGTATTGATGGGTTATTGAGACCATTATATGGTGTCTTGATGGTTATGAATTTTAGCAAGGACCATGTTTAAGGTCTTTTCAAGGGGCTATGTGGTGTTTGAACCCATGAGGATTTGCTCGGGTTATTCATATTATTCAATTTATTCATTTTACTCATATTTTTCCGTTTTAAATTTATTAATTCAATCATTATCATTTTATTGATATTTTTCATTTTATTTACTATATGCATTATACTCATTTCATTCGTTTTATTATTATTATTCATTTTCTCATTTTATTTATTTTATTCAGTTTATTAATTTTACGCATTCTAGTCATTGTTTTATAAATTTCATTCATTGCATTCACTTTATTCGTTTTCATCATTTAATTTATTTTATCCATTTATTTGCATTTTATTACTTGTCACTTGAACTAGACACAAGTGCGCGCGCCTTACCTCAACTCACCCTAGCACCATTGATGAAGACACCCTACATGAAGCACATTGGTGCACATACCATAGTCAACCCTAACGAACGAGATCACTGGGCAATTAGGAATGACAGGTACTTACACTTGTCACTTGGGTGAGTGAGATCAAAAAGAATGAGTTAGGATTGTAACAGCCATCTAAAATCTAGTTTATATCTTTAAGTTAACTGTATTGAAATAATAGGTAACATTGATTATATTATATTAAATTAATTATGCTAATAGAACCTTTGTGCAATTAGCGGATTCGCTCTACGTTGTCTTACAACGATTTTCTAATCCAAGTCCTTATGCTAATGGAAATTGGTAACCATTGTATGAAATATAAATTACTCTCTTAAATTGTAATTGAATTACTTGATAATTAACAGGAACTATATGAACTAAGGTAGTTGGCGTGGTGCAAATTAAAACATTAATAATATCTAAGGGACTAAAAGTAAGTTATACATAACCTAGATTTATACACACGTGCACTATATCTACTACTCATATCAATGCTTACTTATACTGTTACTGTACGTTTGCAGGAATATTATAATCTTGTACACTGAAATCCTATTTAACGGTCGTTTTATTCGAGATTATTGGAATCTACCCTGTGACTATTGTAAACATTCCTTCTATGCAATTAATTCATTTTACTCGTATTTTTTTATCATTTTTAATAACGGTTTATCTAATAATTTTATTTTATTTTTCATAAATTTATTATCATTTCATTCATTTTACTTATGTTATTCATCCTGTTCATTTTTTGCATTTTATTCATTTTTCATTCAATTAGATTAATGTTATTAATCGTATAGATTCCATTATTTCCAGTAAATGTACTAATTTTAATAATAATTAGTTTTTATTTTAGGGCTACATCTTACTTCTTTTATTTATTGTACTTTATTTATTTATTTATTTTCATTTATTCATTTATTTAATTATTTTATTTTTTATTATTTTATTCATCGAATTAATCAATTCATTTTTAGTTTATTAATTTAATATTTTAAATTTATGTCATATTTACAAAATTTATGTCAAATTTAACATAAACCATACATTTATTAAATTGTTGTCATTACTGTTGAATTATTTATTTCTTTGATTTGTATTATTATTCTATAATTTTATTGATTTTAAAATTGGCATAACTTCAGTATTTCAGTTGATTATATCAATATCATAAATTTAATTGTTTTAATTATTATTATTTTTAATTTTATTCCTCAATAAATTAAATCAATCAACTTTTTTTTAATTTATATCATTGTGCACGAAAAAAATATATTTTGAGTCATACAGAGCCACACATACGAGCGTTCCAAGCGTAGACGTCCAACCATTTCCACGTCGAGGAGCGCCGCGGCAAACACGATAACTTTCGATAAAATTGTATGATACGGAGAATTCAATAAGTTTTGTAAAGCTTAGACTTGTAGTTACTCGATGAACAAAAAAATTGAATGATAATAATAATAATAATAATAATAATAATAATAATAATAATAATAATAATAATAATAATAATAATAATAATAATAATAATAATAATAATAATAATAATAATAATAATAATAATAATAATAATAATAATAATAATAATAATAATAATAATAATAAAAATAATAATAATAATAATAATAATAATAATAATAATAATAATAATAATGGGGTGGCCGTAGCGTTGTTGGTAAAAAGATTGCCTTGTACGCAGAGCACCTGAGTTCGAGTCCCGACCCCGCACATAGCGTTAGAAATTTTTCATAAGAGATTTTTTTAACCCAAAGAGGCGAATGACCTTAAGGTTAAAACCTCTATAATCGAAATCAAAAAAACCTATTTTAATCCACCTAGCGGTGCAATTGTGCCTTTCTCAATCATGAATCACGAGAATGTGTGCGTTGTTTATATTCATTAAAAACTTTTAAATGCATATATTACATTTTATTATTATACAACACATGACAACTATATACAAGAAAATAAATCATTATTCGAGTTCTAAAATTTTGAAAAAGAAAAAACAGCCATGGTAATATTGAACTGAAAAAAGGTGCGAAATCGGCAAAGTCCCAAAAAGTCGATTCTAATAAAAAAAAAAATTTCGAGATAACATAAAATCTCGACGTTTCATGCATTTTAAAGATGTTTGGCATCAAAAATACGAATTCGATTTCTGAAATTTAATGGGCTCCCCCCTATGAAAAAAATTAGAGTTCCGACTTATATGGGAATTTCATATGTGACCGGACGATTTAGTCTATATTTCCGGACCCATATAAGCGATCCGTACGAAATTTTATAGACATCTGTGGGGATATTATAGCTATCATTTGGGACTAAGTTTGTGAAAATCGGCCTAACCATTTTCGGGAAACTGATGTGAGTTCGTAAATTTTGAAAGATGGCCGCTTTTCCCGGGCACTTCCGGAACCGTCTATGGTGGTCAATGTAGTCAACGAAAGTTTGGTTGGCCGTCGGTGACCTAGAACAGCAAATTTAAGTTGTTTGAGAGACATTTTAGCGAAATTTTTACCTTTTTTGCTTTCATCGGAGTATCGGTTTGAATCACAATTTGCTATGTGATCGCACGCCACAACCTGTAACTCCGGAACCGGAAGTCGGATCGGGATGAAATTAAATAGCCATTTACGGGGACGCAATACCTTTCATTTGAGGCCAAGCTTAGTCGAATCGGTCTAGCCATCTCCGAGAAACCGATGTGACTGTTATTCTGAATTTAGATACTTCCGCCGGGGCTTCCGGAACTGATGATGGTGGCCAAATAGACTTTGAATGGATGTTAGTGACCTAATACTACAAATCGAAGCAGTTGTGGTCATATTTTGGAAAAATTTTCACCTTTATACATTCATTGCAGAATTTATTAAAATCGTGTTCTGCGTGTTCGTACTCATCACCCTGTAATTCCGGAACCGGAAGTCGGATCCATTAGAAATTCAATAGCAGCCTATGGGAACGTTGCACCTTTCACTTGAGACTAAGTTTGTCAAAATCGGTTCAGCCATCTCTGAGAAAAATGAGTGACATTTTTGGTCACATACACACACACATACGCACATACACACACATACATACATACACACATACATACACACACAGACATTTGCCGAACTCGACGAACTGAATCGAATGGTATATGTCACTCGGCCCTCCGTTAAAAAGTCGGTTTTCAGAGCAATTGCAATACCTTTCTATTGAGAAAGGCAAAAAGTAATAATAATGATAAAAAATATTATAGATTTCATAAAATTTATTAATATTCTTAAAAAAAAAATTTCCTTATTAATTTTATTAATTTTATTTCTTGCATTCGCTTTATTATGTTATAATTTGTAATAATTTTATTACTCACCAATTTTATAATTTGTTTTCGTGGCATTACTTTGATTAATTTTATTAATGGTTAATATTGTATTAATGGTTAATATGGTCATGAAGTCCATTTTAATATTTAAATTCATTCTCTTCATTTTATTAATTCTGCTAGCTTAATTCATTTATGGTCTTATTTATGTAAACTTTAATAATTCTGTCAATTCAAATATTAATTGTCTTCACTACGTGTTCCTAGTCGGACTCGGATTTTCTTATTTCGAAAATCTTTTTTTTATTTTTGAGTTCAGGTACTCTAATTTTCTTGGGTTTAGGTTTCGTTCAAGCTCGCTAATTTTTTTATTTGCGTGTTCAAGCCGGTTTCGGGTTTTAACCTTTTCATGATCAACTTTTTTTCTTGCGCATATAGAGTCCAAAAACTTATTTTCCTTAAAACTGTTTGGCCAAGATATGGGCTACTCTCGTAGTATTACGAGCTGCTATATTTTTACTTCCAAATTTTTAATAAAAATCTCCTAGAATACATGGAAAATCCATTTTAGCTGAATATAATCCAAATTGATAAGTTTTAACAGTTTTCAATAATATTGCAAAACAACGAAGATATATCCAAATTTTATTTTTCACCGTTTAGTGAAAATGGACTTGCCAGCTCTGCTATTATTGGGAGATCCAATTAGATTGATTGCAATAACTTCAGTTCTACCAATACTACATATTGTACACTGTTAGTGCTCAAATGAAAGGAAATGGTTTCGGGTAACCGTACCTGTGATAGTAAACATATCCTAAACCTAAACTAAAAGTTACACTGCCCATGATCGCATATTTGTCCCATTTTCTATTGTAAACTTCTATCTTTATGGGGCTGATTTACGATCATGGACAGTACAACTATTTTAACCCTTAAAGGCGCGAACCGTTTTTTTTTGAATTTTTTGAAAATTGTTCAACAACTATAATATGTTACTATGACAATTTTGAGATGGTTTTCGCAATGTTCTTTTAAAATAACATTGCGCATTTAAGGGTTAAAAAGTTGTTTATAAACAACATGGGAATGAAGGAGTTTTAATATTCAATTTTAAAATCATCTGTATTCTATTGATTCAGCACAAAAAAAAAATTAACATTACGTTCATCATGTGTGGTCAAATATAACGAAATCATCCCACTATGACCAAACAATGTCTCCCACATTTTAACTACCACGCCCCCTTAATTGGTCAAACGAGCAACGAACGAACAAAGCAGGCATCAACAGCCTTTGACGGCTTTCTCGGTTAGTACGATTCATTTCTAAAATCACCATTGCGTGTTTTAAGGACATATATTATAGACGTAAAAATGAGCTAGCCATTTTATTATACAGCTCACATTTACAGATTCGAATGATTCTGCACTATACAATGGATTGGTTAAACAAATCTTCAATGAATGCACCTCGAACAGCAGTTAGCTCAGTCTGACGCAAAATGTATCAAACTGAGCGGTGTTGTGACTTTATCATGTGTATTTCTTGTACGTACATTTTTTTCAGAATTGGAGCTAAATCGAGAAAACTCCAGAAATTTGTACAAGTGAACTAGGTTACAAAGGTATAGAAAATAACTATAAAAAATCATTTAGCGAGAAAAAAATCAATGCTCAACCCAAGCTTCGATCCCACAATGAAAACGGAAGAATTGCGCATCTGCTCGGCAATCGAATTCTGCACGAGCTATTCAGCTATTCACGACAGTATGATCGTCTTCGCTGATGCTATCCAACCGTAAAAATATCATTGATGAGATGGTCCAGCCCCCCCCCCCTCCCCCCCGGGTACAGACCGTAGTACATTTTACTTACGACGATCACGAATATTCATTACCTGCCTACACAATATGGTTCATTAATTACAAACAACATTTTCATTTTCGGGGTTTTATTTCTTACTTGTACTCATTTTTCTCGCTGAGCAATGAGGTGTACAAAAAGCCGTGACGGCAATGACAATGATCGATTATCGAGATCACGCAGTTGCTTCACTTTGGGTGAGCTGCGGAAGATCAAACAAAAATTAGTTGGATCTGATTGGTTTCTGTCTCATTCTCATGTCTGTCAAAAACCAAGCGAACACATGTTTATTTTTTTCGGAAGGAGACGCATGATATTCGTGGATGAATTGTTTTTGTTTGACTACTGTTTTTGGATTACACGATAATTACCGTATTCTTTCTTCACAAACATTAATTATTTACATTTCTCTTTCAGACCGTGCAATCGTTTATTAAAAAAAATGTTGGTATTAGATGTGCTTCGAATTAAACCGATTTTACAGCTCTTTGCTGAATCACTGAAGTATATTGGGTAGTTGCAACAATTGTGCTTATCTCTTCGTATCATGCGTTCCTTGAGCAAATGACTATCTTATACTTCTTCTCAGAATAAGTAAACCGAAAAGATCTTATTACTGCTCATTACTTCCACTTTCAATTATATCCTGGTAGGGATAATGCTGATTGTTCTTCTCAAAAGAAGCAGTTTAAATTGTGCACAGACTGACTGAAACAGGATTTCTGTGCTCGTAGCACTCCTGCTGAAATACTGATGATGAAAGGCTTCGGTTGCATCACGGGGGTATGATTTTGCTAGGGATTTCTCTTTCTTTTGTAACTTACATGTACACACATGGCTCACAACAGGTTACGACGGATAACAACAGCTCAGCAACAATCTGCGCTAAGACGATCCCGGCAAAACGGCATGCGAGGAAGCATTTGTAATTTGCTTCATTATGCTGTGCACCCGAGCGTGTGTTTTGTAAGCTGCTATCGCTGCGTATGATACATGCTGAGTGTTGCCAGTTGCAGTGCCTGGCAGAAGTTTCGGCGTTGTAGATTTGGGTTCTGTAACATGTTTAGGATATAATTTTTTGATCTAAAGTGTTACCTTAAAAAGCATTTAATTTCTGATGGTTGAATTTCCCGGTAATCTGGTGTATGATGCCTGCCACGCATTACTTTGTTTATGTCTGTGACATTAACGAAGACACTTACACATTTTTCTTGTTTATGTTCGGATGAGTGCTTCCTTGCTGAATTTTACTTCAACACATCCATTATCTCAAAATTTTCTAGAAAATATTCTTTAAAAAGATATTACAAAACAAATTTTCTTTGGTGGACTGAAAAGCTGTACTAAAATCACAGACTATCAGACATAACTGCTTCGCCGGCTTTAATGGTCATTTTAAATATATTTGTAGTTGGGACTGTGGCCACTAGACTGCCCAGAAAATAATGAATTTTTGAAAACTCAATCGGCCCACCCCTGAGCCGATTCCTAGTCCCACCAGGAGTAGTTGCTCCAAATTTAAAGCAAATCGGACAAGTCTAGCTACCGGACCAACATGCTTGAAGTTTGTATGAGATTTTTCGACAATTTACATGGAGAAAACCCACTAACTCGCATTTTTGCCCCTAGGTGGCACTGTATGGATCGTATTATCACTGTAAGTGAAAATAAGAAAGATAATTTAATTGTCTACAACTTTGTCGAAGACTGCTAGTCAATCCGGCTTTGTTAATAGAAGTTATTAAAATTTTAACGAAGTGATGTCTGAGTCAGTTTTCCATGGGGCCTAGCAGTGCATGGTTGTGTATCAGTACTCGATTCCCACGAACTATACATTTTTGTGAAATAATCGTTTGGTTTAGCTCAATAGTATGTTCAGAAGAATTATACCACATAATACGAGTTATGTTTTGGTTGGAAAATTTTAGTTCCAACTGTGACCGCATAGAGGGCGCCAACACAAACTTTTCATAGAAGAGAGATAGAATATCGAGATGTTCAGGAAAATCATTGCAAAATTCCTGTTCTACAATTTTGTGGAAGACACCTAATTTCTATCTCTCTCCGTTGAAATCTAATCTAAATCTAACGGTTATTTCACAAAAATGTTTAGTTCGTGGGAATCGAGTACTGATACAC
>NW_026683397.1:0-62782 GCF_030247195.1 Topomyia yanbarensis | reverse complement strand
TGATTCATTTGATTCATTTGATTCATTTGATTCATTTGATTCATTTGATTCATTTGATTCATTTGATTCATTTGATTCATTTGATTCATTTGATTCATTTGATTCATTTGATTCATTTGATTCATTTGATTCATTTGATTCATTTGATTCATTTGATTCATTTGATTCATTTGATTCATTTGATTCATTTGATTCATTTGATTTATTTGTTTCATTTGATTTATTTGATTCATTTGATTCATTTGATTCATTTGATTCATTTGATTCATTTGATTCATTTGATTCATTTGATTCATTTGATTCATTTGATTCATTTGATTCATTTGATTCATTTGATTCATTTGATTCATTTGATTCATTTGATTCATTTGATTCATTTGATTCATTTGATTCATTTGATTCATTTGATTCATTTGATTCATTTGATTCATTTGATTCATTTGATTCATTTGATTCATTTGATTCATTTGATTCATTTGATTCATTTAATTCATTTGATTGATTTGATTGATTTGATTCATTTTATTCATTTGATTCGTTTGATTCATTTGATTCATTTGATTCATTTGATTCGTTTGATTCGTTTGATTCATTTGATCCATTTGATTCATTTGATTCATTTGATTCATTTGATTCATTTGATTCATTTGATTCATTTGATTCATTTAATTCATTTGATTCATTTGATTCATTTGATTCATTTGATTCATTTGATTCATTTGATTCATTTGATTCATTTGATTCATTTGATTCATTTGATTCATTTGATTCATTTGATTCATTTGATTCATTTGATTCCTTTGATTCATTTGATTCATTTGATTCATTTGATTCATTTGATTCATTTGATTCATTTGATTCATTTGATTCATTTGATTCATTTGATTCATTTGATTCATTTGATTCATTTGATTCATTTGATTCATTTGATTCATTTGATTCATTTGATTCATTTGATTCATTTGATTCATTTGATTCATTTGATTCATTTGATTCATTTGATTCATTTGATTCATTTGATTCATTTGATTCATTTTATTCATTTTATTCATTTGATTCATTTGATTCATTTGAATAATTTGATTCATTTGATTCATTTGATTCATTTGATTCATTTGATTCATTTGATTCATTTGATTCATTTGATTCATTTGATTCATTTGATTCATTTGATTCATTTGATTCATTTGATTCATTTGATTCATTTGATTCATTTGATTCATTTGATTCATTTGATTCATTTGATTCATTTGATTCATTTGATTCATTTGATTCATTTGATTCATTTGATTCATTTGATTCATTTGATTCATTTGATTCATTTGATTCATTTTATTCATTTTATTCATTTGATTCATTTTATTCATTTTATTCATTTTATTCATTTGATTCGTTTGATTCATTTGATTCATTTGATTCATTTGATTCATTTGATTCATTTGATTCATTTGATTCATTTGATTCATTTGATTCATTTGATTCATTTGATTCATTTGATTCATTTGATTCATTTGATTCATTTGATTCATTTGATTCATTTGATTCATTTGATTCATTTGATTCATTTGATTCATTTGATTCATTTGATTCATTTGATTCATTTGATTCATTTGATTCATTTGATTCATTTGATTCATTTGATTCATTTGATTCATTTGATTCATTTGATTCATTTGATTCATTTGATTCATTTGATTCATTTGATTCATTTGATTCATTTGATTCATTTGATTCATTTGATTCATTTGATTCATTTGATTCATTTGATTCATTTGATTCATTTGATTCATTTGATTCATTTGATTCATTTGATTCATTTGATTCATTTGATTCATTGGATTCATTTGATTCATTTGATTCATTTGATTCATTTGATTCATTTGATTCATTTGATTCATTTGATTCATTTGATTCATTTGATTCATTTGATTCATTTGATTCATTTGATTCATTTGATTCATTTGATTCATTTGATTCATTTGATTCATTTGATTCATTTGATTCATTTGATTCATTTGATTCATTTGATTCATTTGATTCATTTGATTCATTTGTTTCATTTGATTCATTTGATTCATTTGATTCATTTGATTCATTTGATTCATTTGATTCATTTGATTCATTTGATTCATTTGATTCAATTGTTTTTTACATTTTAACGACATTCAATTAGCTAGAGATTACTGGATAGGGTAATTTATGAAACTTAGAGCCATAGTACTCAAGTGAGAGCAAGGATGTGAAGTAAACAGATCGGAAAACTAAAAGTGGCAGGGTCATTGTAACAGGCTTAATATCGTACGGGCTTAATCTTTGTCTTCTGTTAATGAGGGTCGAGCTTAGGCAGATCAACTACGAATCACCCGAATTCACTAACATGTATCCTGATAAAGGTAGACCTATCTATCTTTCCCGTGACAACCGACAAAAATTAAGACACGCAAGATCACCACTGAAAACCTGTCGACGATTGGCATCAATCTTAATGATGATTGCTGCTGTTCATCTCTGTTTGCCTTTCAAATGCCGGGATAGATTTGTATTAGACTATTGTCACTGTTCTAACAGTCGTAGCGGGTTTGCTACATTGTGTAAGGTAATGGCTAATTCATTTGATTCATTTGAGTCATTTGATTCATTTGATTCGTTTGATTCATTTGATTCATTTGATTCATTTGATTCATTTGATTCATTTGATTCATTTGATTCATTTGATTCATTTGATTCATTTGATTCATTTGATTCATTTGATTCATTTGATTCATTTGATTCATTTGATTCATTTGATTCATTTGATTCATTTGATTCATTTGATTCATTTGATTCATTTGATTCATTTGATTCATTTGATTCATTTGATTCATTTGATTCATTTGATTCATTTGATTCATTTGATTCATTTGATTCATTTGATTCATTTGATTCATTTGATTCATTTGATTCATTTGATTCATTTGATTCATTTGATTCATTTGATTCATTTG
Organism: Topomyia yanbarensis; assembly: GCF_030247195.1. Taxonomy (NCBI): domain Eukaryota; kingdom Metazoa; phylum Arthropoda; class Insecta; order Diptera; family Culicidae; genus Topomyia; species Topomyia yanbarensis. Next base: position 59,798 of record NW_026683397.1, on the reverse strand, counting down.
ATTCATTTGATTCATTTGATTCATTTGATTCATTTGATTCATTTGATTCATTTGATTCATTTGATTCATTTGATTCATTTGATTCATTTGATTCATTTGATTCATTTGATTCATTTGATTCATTTGATTCATTTGATTCATTTGATTCATTTGATTCATTTGATTCATTTGATTCATTTGATTCATTTGATTCATTTGATTCATTTGATTCATTTGATTCATTTGATTCATTTGATTCATTTGATTCATTTGATTCATTTGATTCATTTGATTCATTTGATTCATTTGATTCATTTGATTCATTTGATTCATTTGATTCATTTGATTCATTTGATTCATTTGATTCATTTGATTCATTTGATTCATTTGATTCATTTGACTCATTTGACAATCTTAATGATGATTGCTGCTGTTCATCTCTGTTTGCCTTTCGAATGCCGGGATAATTTGTATTAGACTATTGTCACTGTTCTAACAGTCATAGCGGGTTTGCTACATTGTGTAAGGGAATGGCTGATTCATTCGAGTCATTTGATTCACTTGATTCATTTTATTCATTTGATTCATTTTATTCATTTGATTCATTTGATTCATTTGATTCATTTGATTCACTTGATTCATTTGATTCATTTGATTCATTTGATTCATTTGATTCATTTGATTCATTTGATTCATTTGATTCAATTGATTCATTTGATTCATTTGATTCATTTGATTCATTTGATTCATTTGATTCATTCGATTCATTTGATTTATTTGATTCATTTGATTCATTTGATTCATTTGATTCATTTGATTCATTTGATTCATTTGATTCATTTGATTCATTTGATTCATTTGATTCATTTGATTCATTTGATTCATTTGATTCATTTGATTCATTTGATTCATTTGATTCATTTGATTCATTTGATTCATTTGATTCATTTGATTCATTTGATTCATTTGATTCATTTGATTCATTTGATTCATTTGATTCATTTGATTCATTTGATTCATTTGATTCATTTGATTCATTTGATTCATTTGATTCATTTGATTCATTTGATTCATTTGATTCATTTGATTCATTTGATTCATTTGATTAATTTGATTCATTTGATTCATTTGATTCATTTGATTCATTTGATTCATTTGATTCATTTGATTCACTTGATTCACTTGATTCACTTGATTCATTTGATTCACTTGATTCATTTGATTCATTTGATTCATTTGATTCATTCGATTCATTTGATTCATTTGATTCATTTGATTCATTCGATTCATTCGATTCATTTGATTCATTTGATTCATTTGATTCATTTGATTCATTTGATTCATTTGATTCATTTGATTCATTTGATTCATTTGATTCATTTGATTCATTTGATTCATTTGATTCATTTGATTCATTTGATTCATTTGATTCATTTGATTCATTTGATTCATTTGATTCATTTGATTCATTTGATTCATTTGATTCATTTGATTCATTTGATTCATTTGATTCATTTGATTCATTTGATTCATTTGATTCATTTGATTCATTTGATTCATTTGATTCATTTGATTCATTTGATTCATTTGATTCATTTGATTCATTTGATTCATTTGATTCATTTGATTCATTTGATTCATTTGATTCATTTGATTCATTTGATTCATTTGATTCATTTGATTCATTTGATTCATTTGATTCATTTGATTCATTTGATTCATTTGATTCATTTGATTCATTTGATTCATTTGATTCATTTGATTCATTTGATTCATTTGATTCATTTGATTCATTTGATTCATTTGATTCATTTGATTCATTTGATTCATTTGATTCATTTGATTCATTTGATTCATTTGATTCATTTGATTCATTTGATTCATTTGATTCATTTGATTCATTTGATTCATTTGATTCATTTGATTCATTTGATTCATTTGATTCATTTGATTCATTTGATTCATTTGATTCATTTGATTCATTTGATTCATTTGATTCATTTGATTCATTTGATTCATTTGATTCATTTGATTCATTTGATTCATTTGATTCATTTGATTCATTTGATGCATTTGATTCATTTGATTCATTTGATTCATTTGATTCATTTGATTCATTTGATTCATTTGATTCATTTGATTCATTTGATTCATTTGATTCATTTGATTCATTTGATTCATTTGATTCATTTGATTCATTTGATTCATTTGATTCATTTGATTCATTTGATTCATTTGATTCATTTGATTCATTTGATTCATTTGATTCATTTGATTCATTTGATTCATTTGATTCATTTGATTCATTTGATTCATTTGATTCATTTGATTCATTTGATTCATTTGATTCATTTGATTCATTTGATTCATTTGATTCATTTGATTCATTTGATTCATTTGATTCATTTGATTCATTTGATTCATTTGATTCATTTGATTCATTTGATTCATTTGATTCATTTGATTCATTTGATTCATTTGATTCATTTGATTCATTTGATTCATTTGATTCATTTGATTCATTTGATTCATTTGATTCATTTGATTCATTTGATTCATTTGATTCATTTGATTCATTTGATTCATTTGATTCATTTGATTCATTTGATTCATTTGATTCATTTGATTCATTTGATTCATTTGATTCATTTGATTCATTTGATTCATTTGATTCATTTGATTCATTTGATTCATTTGATTCATTTGATTCATTTGATTCATTTGATTCATTTGATTCATTTGATTCATTTGATTCATTTGATTCATTTGATTCATTTGATTCATTTGATTCATTTGATTCATTTGATTCATTTGATTCATTTGATTCATTTGATTCATTTTATTCATTTTATTCATTTGATTCATTTGATTCATTTGATTCATTTGAATAATTTGATTCATTTGATTCATTTGATTCATTTGATTCATTTGATTCATTTGATTCATTTGATTCATTTGATTCATTTGATTCATTTGATTCATTTGATTCATTTGATTCATTTGATTCATTTGATTCATTTGATTCATTTGATTCATTTGATTCATTTGATTCATTTGATTCATTTGATTCATTTGATTCATTTGATTAATTTGATTCATTTGATTCATTTGATTCATTTGATTCATTTGATTCATTTGATTCATTTGATTCATTTGATTCATTTGATTCACTTGATTCACTTGATTCACTTGATTCATTTGATTCACTTGATTCATTTGATTCATTTGATTCATTTGATTCATTTGATTCATTTGATTCATTTGATTCATTTGATTCATTCGATTCATTTGATTCATTTGATTCATTTGATTCATTCGATTCATTCGATTCATTTGATTCATTTGATTCATTTGATTCATTTGATTCATTTGATTCATTTGATTCATTTGATTCATTTGATTCATTTGATTCATTTGATTCATTTGATTCATTTGATTCATTTGATTCATTTGATTCATTTGATTCATTTGATTCATTTGATTCATTTGATTCATTTGATTCATTTGATTCATTTGATTCATTTGATTCATTTGATTCATTTGATTCATTTGATTCATTTGATTCATTTGATTCATTTGATTCATTTGATTCATTTGATTCATTTGATTCATTTGATTCATTTGATTCATTTGATTCATTTGATTCATTTGATTCATTTGATTCATTTGATTCATTTGATTCATTTGATTCATTTGATTCATTTGATTCATTTGATTCATTTGATTCATTTGATTCATTTGATTCATTTGATTCATTTGATTCATTTGATTCATTTGATTCATTTGATTCATTTGATTCATTTGATTCATTTGATTCATTTGATTCATTTGATTCATTTGATTCATTTGATTCATTTGATTCATTTGATTCATTTGATTCATTTGATTCATTTGATTCATTTGATTCATTTGATTCATTTGATTCATTTGATTCATTTGATTCATTTGATTCATTTGATTCATTTGATTCATTTGATTCATTTGATTCATTTGATTCATTTGATTCATTTGATTCATTTGATTCATTTGATTCATTTGATTCATTTGATTCATTTGATTCATTTGATTCATTTGATTCATTTGATTCATTTGATTCATTTGATTCATTTGATTCATTTGATTCATTTGATTCATTTGATTCATTTGATTCATTTGATTCATTTGATTCATTTGATTCATTTGATTCATTTGATTCATTTGATTCATTTGATGCATTTGATTCATTTGATTCATTTGATTCATTTGATTCATTTGATTCATTTGATTCATTTGATTCATTTGATTCATTTGATTCATTTGATTCATTTGATTCATTTGATTCATTTGATTCATTTGATTCATTTGATTCATTTGATTCATTTGATTCATTTGATTCATTTGATTCATTTGATTCATTTGATTCATTTGATTCATTTGATTCATTTGATTCATTTGATTCATTTGATTCATTTGATTCATTTGATTCATTTGATTCATTTGATTCATTTGATTCATTTGATTCATTTGATTCATTTGAATCATTTGAATCATTTGATTCATTTGATTCATTTGATTCATTTGATTCATTTGATTCATTTGATTCATTTGATTCATTTGATTCATTTGATTCATTTGATTCATTTGATTCATTTGATTCATTTGATTCATTTGATTCATTTGATTCATTTGATTCATTTGATTCATTTGATTCATTTGATTCATTTGATTCATTTGATTCATTTGATTCATTTGATTCATTTGATTCATTTGATTCATTTGATTCATTTGATTCATTTGATTCATTTGATTCATTTGATTCATTTGATTCATTTGATTCATTTGATTCATTTGATTCATTTGATTCATTTGATTCATTTGATTCATTTGATTCATTTGATTCATTTGATTCATTTGATTCATTTGATTCATTTGATTCATTTGATTCATTTGATTCATTTGATTCATTTGATTCATTTGATTCATTTGATTCATTTGATTCATTTGATTCATTTGATTCATTTGATTCATTTGATTCATTTGATTCATTTGATTCATTTTATTCATTTTATTCATTTGATTCATTTGATTCATTTGAATAATTTGATTCATTTGATTCATTTGATTCATTTGATTCATTTGATTCATTTGATTCATTTGATTCATTTGATTCATTTGATTCATTTGATTCATTTGATTCGTTTGATTCATTTGATTCATTTGATTCATTTGATTCATTTGATTCATTTGATTCATTTGATTCATTTGATTCATTTGATTCATTTGATTCATTTGATTCATTTGATTCATTTGATTCATTTGATTCATTTGATTCATTTGATTCATTTGATTCATTTGATTCATTTGATTCATTTGATTCATTTGATTCATTTGATTCATTTGATTCATTTGATTCATTTGATTCATTTGATTCATTTGATTCATTTGATTCATTTGATTCATTTGATTCATTTGATTCATTTGATTCATTTGATTCATTTGATTCATTTGATTCATTTGATTCATTTGATTCATTTGATTCATTTGATTCATTTGATTCATTTGATTCATTTGATTCATTTGATTCATTTGATTCATTTGATTCATTTGATTCATTTGATTCATTTGATTCATATGATTCATTTGATTCATATGATTCATTTGATTCATTTGATTCATTTGATTCATTTGATTCATTTGATTCATATGATTCATATGATTCATATGATTCATATGATTCATTTGATTCATTTGATTCATTTGATTCATTTGATTCATTTGATTCATTTGATTCATTTGATTCATTTGATTCATTTGATTCATTTGATTCATTTGATTCATTTGATTAATTTGATTAATTTGATTCATTTGATTAATTTGATTCATTTGATTAATTTGATTCATTTGATTCATTTGATTCATTTGATTCATTTGATTCATTTGATTCATTTGATTCATTTGATTCATTTGATTCATTTGATTCATTTGATTCATTTGATTCATTTGATTCATTTGATTCATTTGATTCATTTGATTCATTTGATTCATTTGATTCATTTGATTCATTTGATTCATTTGATTCATTTGATTCATTTGATTCATTTGATTCATTTGATTCATTTGATTCATTTGATTCATTTGATTCATTTGATTCATTTGATTCATTTGATTCATTTGATTCATTTGATTCATTTGATTCATTTGATTCATTTGATTCATTTGATTCATTTGATTCATTTGATTCATTTGATTCATTTGATTCATTTGATTCATTTGATTCATTTGATTCATTTGATTCATTTGATTCATTTGATTCATTTGATTCATTTGATTCATTTGATTCATTTGATTCATTTGATTCATTTGATTCATTTGATTCATTTGATTCATTTGATTCATTTGATTCATTTGATTCATTTGATTCATTTGATTCATTTGATTCATTTGATTCATTTGATTCATTTGATTCATTTGATTCATTTGATTCATTTGATTCATTTGATTCATTTGATTCATTTGATTCATTTGATTCGTTTGATTCATTTGATTCATTTGATTCATTTGATTCATTTGATTCATTTGATTCATTTGATTCATTTGATTCATTTGATTCATTTGATTCATTTGATTCATATGATTCATATGATTCATATGATTCATATGATTCATATGATTCATATGATTCATATGATTCATATGATTCATTTGATTCACTTGATTCATTTGATTCATTTGATTCTTGATTCATTTAATTCATTTGATTCATTTGATTCATTTGATTCATTTGATTCATTTGATTCATTTGATTCATTTGATTAATTTGATTAATTTGATTCATTTGATTCATTTGATTCATTTGATTCATTTGATTCATTTGATTCATTTGATTCATTTGATTCATTTGATTCATTTGATTTATTTGTTTTTTTTTACATTTTAACGACATTCAATTAGCTAGAGATTACTGGATAGGGAAATTTATGAAACTTAGAGCCATAGTACTCAAGTGAGAGCAAGGATGTGAAGTAAACAGATCGGAAAACTAGAAGTGGCAGGGTCATTTTAACAGGCTTAATATCGTACGGACTTAATCTTTGTCTTCTGTTAATGAGGGTCGAGCTTAGGCAGAATAACTGCGAATCACCCGAATTCACTAACATGTATCCTGATAAAGGTAGACGTATCTATCTTTACCGTGACAACCGACAAAAATTAAGCCACGCAAGATCACCACTGAAAACCTGTCGACGATTAGCATCAATCTTAATGATGATTGCTGCTGTTCATCTCTGTTTGCCTTTCGAATGCCAGGATAGATTTGTATTAGACTATAGTCACTGTTCTAACAGTCGTAGCGGGTTTGCTACATTGTGTAAGGTAATGGCTGATTCATTTGATTCATTTGATTCGTTTGATTCATTTGATTCATTTGATTCATTTGATTCATTTGATTCATTTGATTCATTTGATTCATTTAATTCATTTGATTCATTTGATTCATTTGATTCATTTGATTCATTTGATTCATTTGATTCATTTGATTCATTTGATTCATTTGATTCATTTGATTCATTTGATTCATTTGATTCATTTGATTCATTTGATTCATTTGATTCATTTGATTCATTTGATTCATTTGATTCATTTGATTCATTTGATTCATTTGATTCATTTGATTCATTTGATTCATTTGATTCATTTGATTCATTTGATTCATTTGATTCATTTGATTCATTTGATTCATTTGATTCATTTGATTCATTTGATTCATTTGATTCATTTGATTCATTTGATTCATTTGATTCATTTGATTCATTTGATTCATTTGATTCATTTGATTCATTTGATTCATTTGATTCATTTGATTCATTTGATTCATTTGATTCATTTGATTCATTTGATTCATTTGATTCATTTGATTCATTTGATTCATTTGATTCGTTTGATTCATTTGATTCATTTGATTTATTTGTTTCATTTGATTCATTTGATTCATTTGATTCATTTGATTCATTTGATTCATTTGATTCATTTGATTCATTTGATTCATTTGATTCATTTGATTCATTTGATTCATTTGATTCATTTGATTCATTTGATTCATTTGATTCATTTGATTCATTTGATTCATTTGATTCATTTGATTCATTTGATTCATTTGATTCATTTGATTCATTTGATTCATTTGATTCATTTAATTCATTTGATTCATTTGATTGATTTGATTGATTTGATTCATTTTATTCATTTGATTCGTTTGATTCATTTGATTCATTTGATTCATTTGATTCATTTGATTCATTTGATTCATTTGATTCGTTTGATTCGTTTGATTCGTTTGATTCGTTGATTCATTTGATTCATTTGACTCATTTGATTCATTTGATTCATTTGATTCATTTGATTCATTTGATTCATTTGATTCATTTGATTCATTTGATTCATTTGATTCATTTGATTCATTTGATTCATTTGATTCATTTGATTCATTTGATTCATTTGATTCATTTGATTCATTTGATTCATTTGATTCATTTGATTCATTTGATTCATTTGATTCATTTGATTCATTTGATTCATTTGATTCATTTGATTCATTTGATTCATTTGATTCATTTGATTCATTTGATTCATTTGATTCATTTGATTCATTTGATTCATTTGATTCATTTGATTCATTTGATTCATTTGATTCATTTGATTCATTTGATTCATTTGATTCATTTGATTCATTTGATTTATTTGTTTCATTTGATTTATTTGATTCATTTGATTCATTTGATTCATTTGATTCATTTGATTCATTTGATTCATTTGATTCATTTGATTCATTTGATTCATTTGATTCATTTGATTCATTTGATTCATTTGATTCATTTGATTCATTTGATTCATTTGATTCATTTGATTCATTTGATTCATTTGATTCATTTGATTCATTTGATTCATTTGATTCATTTGATTCATTTGATTCATTTGATTCATTTGATTCATTTGATTCATTTGATTCATTTGATTCATTTGATTCATTTGATTCATTTGATTCATTTGATTCATTTGATTCATTTGATTCATTTGATTCATTTGATTCATTTGATTCATTTGATTCATTTGATTCATTTGATTCATTTAATTCATTTGATTGATTTGATTGATTTGATTCATTTTATTCATTTGATTCGTTTGATTCATTTGATTCATTTGATTCGTTTGATTCGTTTGATTCGTTTGATTCATTTGATTCATTTGATTCATTTGATTCATTTGATTCATTTGATTCATTTGATTCATTTGATTCATTTAATTCATTTGATTCATTTGATTCATTTGATTCATTTGATTCATTTGATTCATTTGATTCATTTGATTCATTTGATTCATTTGATTCATTTGATTCATTTGATTCATTTGATTCATTTGATTCATTTGATTCATTTGATTCATTTGATTCATTTGATTCCTTTGATTCATTTGATTCATTTGATTCATTTGATTCATTTGATTCATTTGATTCATTTGATTCATTTGATTCATTTGATTCATTTGATTCATTTGATTCATTTGATTCATTTGATTCATTTGATTCATTTGATTCATTTGATTCATTTGATTCATTTGATTCATTTGATTCATTTGATTCATTTGATTCATTTGATTCATTTGATTCATTTGATTCATTTGATTCATTTGATTCATTTGATTCATTTGATTCATTTGATTCATTTGATTCATTTGATTCATTTGATTCATTTGATTCATTTGATTCATTTGATTCATTTGATTCATTTGATTCATTTGATTCATTTGATTCATTTGATTCATTTGATTCATTTGATTCATTTGATTCATTTGATTCATTTGATTCATTTGATTCATTTGATTCATTTGATTCATTTGATTCATTTGATTCATTTGATTCATTTGATTCATTTGATTCATTTGATTCATTTGATTCATTTGATTCATTTGATTCATTTGATTCATTTGATTCATTTGATTCATTTGATTCATTTGATTCATTTGATTCATTTGATTCATTTGATTCATTTGATTCATTTGATTCATTTGATTCATTTGATTCATTTGATTCATTTGATTCATTTGATTCATTTGATTCATTTGATTCATTTTATTCATTTGATTCATTTGATTCGTTTGATTCATTTGATTCATTTGATTCATTTGATTCATTTGATTCATTTGATTCATTTTATTCATTTGATTCATTTGATTCATTTGATTCATTTGATTCATTTGATTCATTTGATTCATTTGATTCATTTGATTCATTTGATTCATTTGATTCATTTGATTCATTTGATTCATTTGATTCATTTGATTCATTTGATTCATTTGATTCATTTGATTCATTTGATTCATTTGATTCATTTGATTCATTTGATTCATTTGATTCATTTGATTCATTTGATTCATTTGATTCATTTGATTCATTTGATTCATTTGATTCATTTGATTCATTTGATTCATTTGATTCATTTGATTCATTTGATTCATTTGATTCATTTGATTCATTTGATTCATTTGATTCATTTGATTCATTTGATTCATTTGATTCATTTGATTCATTTCATTCATTTGATTCATTTGATTCATTTGATTCATTTGATTCATTTGATTCATTTGATTCGTTTGATTCATTTGATTCATTTGATTCATTGGATTCATTTGATTCATTTGATTCATTTGATTCATTTGATTCATTTGATTCATTTGATTCATTTGATTCATTTGATTCATTTGATTCATTTGATTCATTTGATTCATTTGATTCATTTGATTCATTTGATTCATTTGATTCATTTGTTTCATTTGATTCATTTGATTCATTTGATTCATTTGATTCATTTGATTCATTTGATTCATTTGATTCATTTGATTCATTTGATTCAATTGTTTTTTACATTTTAACGACATTCAATTAGCTAGAGATTACTGGATAGGGTAATTTATGAAACTTAGAGCCATAGTACTCAAGTGAGAGCAAGGATGTGAAGTAAACAGATCGGAAAACTAAAAGTGGCAGGGTCATTGTAACAGGCTTAATATCGTACGGGCTTAATCTTTGTCTTCTGTTAATGAGGGTCGAGCTTAGGCAGATCAACTACGAATCACCCGAATTCACTAACATGTATCCTGATAAAGGTAGACCTATCTATCTTTCCCGTGACAACCGACAAAAATTAAGACACGCAAGATCACCACTGAAAACCTGTCGACGATTGGCATCAATCTTAATGATGATTGCTGCTGTTCATCTCTGTTTGCCTTTCAAATGCCGGGATAGATTTGTATTAGACTATTGTCACTGTTCTAACAGTCGTAGCGGGTTTGCTACATTGTGTAAGGTAATGGCTAATTCATTTGATTCATTTGAGTCATTTGATTCATTTGATTCGTTTGATTCATTTGATTCATTTGATTCATTTGATTCATTTGATTCATTTGATTCATTTGATTCATTTGATTCATTTGATTCATTTGATTCATTTGATTCATTTGATTCATTTGATTCATTTGATTCATTTGATTCATTTGATTCATTTGATTCATTTGATTCATTTGATTCATTTGATTCATTTGATTCATTTGATTCATTTGATTCATTTGATTCATTTGATTCATTTGATTCATTTGATTCATTTGATTCATTTGATTCATTTGATTCATTTGATTCATTTGATTCATTTGATTCATTTGATTCATTTGATTCATTTGATTCATTTGATTCATTTGATTCATTTGATTCATTTGATTCATTTGATTCATTTGATTCATTTGATTCATTTGATTCATTTGATTCATTTGATTCATTTGATTCATTTGATTCATTTGATTCATTTGATTCATTTGATTCATTTGATTCATTTGATTCATTTGATTCATTTGATTCATTTGATTCATTTGATTCATTTGATTCATTTGATTCATTTGATTCATTTGATTCATTTGATTCATTTGATTCATTTGATTCATTTGATTCATTTGATTCATTTGATTCATTTGATTCATTTGATTCATTTGATTCATTTGATTCATTTGATTCATTTGATTCATTTGATTCATTTGATTCATTTGATTCATTTGATTCATTTGATTCATTTGATTCATTTGATTCATTTGATTCATTTGATTCATTTGACTCATTTGACTCATTTGATTCATTTGATTCATTTGATTCATTTGATTCATTTGATTCATTTGATTCATTTGATTCATTTGATTCATTTGATTCATTTGATTCATTTGATTCATTTGATTCATTTGATTCATTTGATTCATTTGATTCATTTGATTCATTTGATTCATTTGATTCATTTGATTCATTTGATTCATTTGATTCATTTGATTCATTTGATTCATTTGATTCATTTGATTCATTTGATTCATTTGATTCATTTGATTCATTTGATTCATTTGATTCATTTGATTCATTTGATTCATTTGATTCATTTGATTCATTTGATTCATTTGATTCATTTGATTCATTTGATTCATTTGATTCATTTGATTCATTTGATTCATTTGATTCATTTGATTCATTTGATTCATTTGATTCATTTGATTCATTTGATTCATTTGATTCATTTGATTCATTTGATTCATTTGATTCATTTGATTCATTTGATTCATTTGATTCATTTGATTCATTTGATTCATTTGATTCATTTGATTCATTTGATTCATTTGATTCATTTGATTCATTTGATTCATTTGATTCATTTGATTCATTTGATTCATTTGATTCATTTGATTCATTTGATTCATTTGATTCATTTGATTCATTTGATTCATTTGATTCATTTGATTCATTTGATTCATTTGATTCATTTGATTCATTTGATTCATTTGATTCATTTGATTCATTTGATTCATTTGATTCATTTGATTCATTTGATTCACTTGATTCATTTGATTCATTTGATTCATTTGATTCATTTGATTCATTTGATTCATTTGATTCATTTGATTCATTTGATTCATTTGATTCATTTGATTCATTTGATTCATTTGATTCATTTGATTCATTTGATTCATTTGATTCATTTGATTCATTTGATTCATTTGATTCATTTGATTCACTTGATTCATTTGATTCATTTGATTCATTTGATTCATTTGATTCATTTGATTCATTTGATTCATTTGATTCATTTGATTTATTTGATTCATTTGATTCATTTGATTCATTTGATTCATTTGATTCATTTGATTCATTTGATTCATTTGATTCATTTGATTCATTTGATTCATTTGATTCATTTGATTCATTTGATTCATTTGATTCATTTGATTCATTTGATTCATTTGATTCATTTGATTCATTTGATTCATTTGATTCATTTGATTCATTTGATTCATTTGATCCATTTAATTCATTTGATTCATTTGATTCATTTGATTCATTTGATTCATTTGATTCATTTGATTCATTTGATTCATTTGATTCATTTGATTCATTTGATTCATTTGATTCATTTGATTCATTTGATTCATTTGATTCATTTGATTCATTTGATTCATTTGATTCATTTGATTCATTTGATTCATTTGATTCATTTGATTCATTTGATTCATTTGATTCATTTGATTCATTTGATTCATTTGATTCATTTGATTCATTTGATTCATTTGATTCATTTGATTCATTTGATTCATTTGATTCATTTGATTCATTTGATTCATTTGATTCATTTGATTCATTTGATTCATTTGATTCATTTGATTCATTTGATTCATTTGATTCATTTGATTCATTTGATTCATTTGATTCATTTGATTCATTTGATTCATTTGATTCATTTGATTCATTTGATTCATTTGATTCATTTGATTCATTTGATTCATTTGATTCATTTGATTCATTTGATTCATTTGATTCATTTGATTCATTTGATTCATTTGATTCATTTGATTCATTTGATTCATTTGATTCATTTGATTCATTTGATTCATTTGATTCATTTGATTCATTTGATTCATTTGATTCATTTGATTCATTTGATTCATTTGATTCATTTGATTCATTTGATTCATTTGATTCATTTGATTCATTTGATTCATTTGATTCATTTGATTCATTTGATTCATTTGATTCATTTGATTCATTTGATTCATTTGATTCATTTGATTCATTTGATTCATTTGATTCATTTGATTCATTTGATTCATTTGATTCATTTGATTCATTTGATTCATTTGATTCATTTGATTCATTTGATTCATTTGATTCATTTGATTCATTTGATTCATTTGATTCATTTGATTCATTTTTTTTTTAATTTGTTTATTTGATAAGGCACGTATGCGTTAGCTTAAAGGTGCCATTTTTTCATTGTTTTACATTTTGAATTTCTTAAAACTAGGGGGATACACATTTCAATATTATTTTGTTTTATATAATAAAACTAAAAAAAAACTACAGCTAACTTATACATATAAAAGAGGGTATAGTATAATATTCGTAAGATTTGGGGGACGGGTCATTTGTGTGTTCTTTGTATAGTAATTCACTTTATGATTTTTAGAAGGGAGATTGCAGAAAAAATAATTATTAACTAAGCGGAACATTTTACAAGCTTATTAACTAGAGATAACTAGAAAGAGTGGTTCAAGATTAAGGGGAATTAATTAGGACTATTTTAAAGTAGTGGTACTGTTGCGCATTTCTTAACGAGATTAAATATTGTTCAACTAAAACTAGAAGATAGGGGGGCACATAAATTTTGGGAAGATATTCAAGGGGAGAAGGGGGTGAAGTCATACATCTGTGTATGAGAGACATGGGAGGGTGGGTGGACAAGGCTGAAGGGGGGGGGGGGTGAGATATAAACTTTCAGTTTCCGGCATCAGGAATTAACGGCCAGGATTACAGATTCGAATGGATTGATCAACTAACACTAGAAGATAGGGGGGCACATAAGTTTTGGGAAGATATTCAAGGGGCGAAGGGGGTGAAGACATACATCTGTGTATCAGAGATATGGGAGAGAGGGTGGACAAGACTGAACGGGGGGGGGGGGGGATATAAACTTCAGTTTCCGGCATCAGGAATCAACGGCCAGGATTACAGATTCGAACGGATGTATCAAGTATTGGGACGCCGGGCGGTTTTCCTCGAGCCGGCAGGGGTTCCTCCAGACGATTTCGTAGTACGGCTCAGATACGGATCGGGAACACACCGCGCTGCGCGTGTGATGTTGTACTGTAGATCTCGTGTTGTTGGTTCATTCGACAGATGTTTTGTCTCGTCTTGGAGTCGTATCAAACCATCGTTGGGGTACGGTAGGCGGAAGAGGGCACTTCTGGGAATGATAAGAGAAAAGATAGGGGCATTTAAATTTGGATATTGATGGTTTTGAGGAACGTATATATAAGGGACATGTAGAGAATATCGCGGCTTGCTAGTACATCTCGAACCGGGACATTGGGTGATCTTCCTCGGGCCCGAAGGGAATCGAATAGTTGAGATCTGGCAGAACAGTACTCGGCACATGCCCAGACAACATGTTCGATTTCGTGATAACCGTTGCCACAAGCGCAGATACCGCTATCCACGAGCCCAATACGCCGGAGATGTGCGTCCAGCGTGTAGTGATTGGACATGAGCCGAGACATCACGCGAATGAAATCCCGACCCACATCCATCCCTCTGAACCAAGGTTTCGTCGATACCTTAGGGATTATCGAATGTAGCCACCTTCCCAGTTCACCATTGCTCCATGATGTTTGCCAACTTTCGAGGGTTCTCTGATGAGTAATACTGAAAAATTCGCTGAAGCTAATTGGTCTTTCATATATGTCACCTTGTAAAGCGCCCGCCTTAGCTAAAGAGTCCGCTTCTTCATTACCTGGAATGGAGCAATGCGAGGGAACCCAAACTAAGGTAATCTTGTACGATCTTACAGACAAAGCACGCAGGCGCTCCCAGATTTTCCCCAGAAAATATGGAATGTGCTTTCTAGGTTTCATTGAACGGAGAGCCTCGATTGAGCTGAGGCTATCCGAGACAATAAAGTAATGATCGGTGGGCAAAGTATCAATGATCCCAAGGGTATACTGAATAGCAGCAAGTTCTGCGACGTAAACTGAAGCAGGATCATTGAGTTTGAATGAGGCGGTGAGGTTTTGATTGAATATACCGAAGCCAGTGGAGCCGTCGAGGCTTGACCCGTCGGTGTAAAACATCTTGTTGCAGTCGACTTCTCGAAATTTACTATGAAAGATGCTTGGGATCACTTGCGGGCGTATGTGATCCGGGATTCCACGAATCTCGTCTTTCATGGATGTGTCAAAGAAAACAGTTGAATCAGAAGCATGAAAGAGATTGACACGGTTGGGATAGTATGAAGAAGGATTGATATTTTGTGCCATGTAATCGAAGTACAAGGACATAAATCGGGTTTGAGAATTGAGCTCGATAAGCCTTTCGAAATTTGCAATTACTAACGGGTTCAAGATATCGCATCGGATGAGCAATCGATAGGAGAGTTCCCAAAATCGATTTTTCAGCGGAAGGACGCCCGCCAGCACTTCTAAACTCATCGTATGTGTCGAGTGCATACAACCCAAAGCAATACGCAAACAACAATATTGGATTCGCTCTAGTTTGATGAAATGTATGTTCGCAGCGGAGCGGAAACAGAAACTCCCGTACTCCATCACCGACAATATTGTTGTTTGGTACAGCCTGATCAGGTCTCCTGGGTGGGCACCCCACCATGTTCCGGTTATTGTACGGAGAAAGTTGATCCTTTGCTGGCACTTCTGTTTCAGATACCTAATGTGACATCCCCAGGTTCCTTTAGAGTCGAACCAGACCCCGAGATATTTGAAAGTTGAAACCTGAGCAATAGTTTGACCCATTAATTGAAGCTGTAGTTGCGCTGGTTCACGCTTCCTTGAAAATACGACTAGCTCAGTTTTCTCCGTGGAGAACTCGATACCTAGCTGGAGGGCCCAAGCAGACAAATTGTCCAAGGTATCTTGCAATGGTCCTTGCAGATCGACGGCTTTGGGACCTGTAATAGAGACCACACCGTCATCTGCAAGCTGCCTTAGCGTGCAGGAATTGACAAGACATTCGTCAATGTCATTCACGTAAAAGTTATAGAGAAGGGGGCTTAGACATGAGCCCTGGGGAAGACCCATGTAGCTAATTCGTGATGTCGATAAATCACCATGCGAAAAATGCATATGTTTTTCAGACAGCAAGTTTAGCAAAAAGTTGTTTAGAGTCGGTGAAAGACCATGCTGGTGCAGCTTCTCAGAAAGAATTTTGATAGAAACTGAGTCAAAAGCCCTCTTTATATCTAGGAAAACTGATGCCATCTGCTCTTTGCTAGCATAAGCCATTTGAATTTCTGTTGAGAGCAACGCAAGACAATCGTTCGTCCCTTTGCCTTTGCGGAAACCAAATTGTGTATCTGACAGTAAGCCATTTGCTTCAACCCAATTATCGAGGCGAAACAAGATCATTTTCTCGAACAACTTTCGGATACAGGACAGCATCGCAATCGGTCGATACGAGTTGTGGTCGGAGGCTGGTTTTCCTGGTTTTTGAATGGCAATGACCTTCACTTGCCTCCAGTCATGAGGGACAATATTACCCTCAAGAAACTTATTAAATAAATTCAACAAGCGTCTCTTGGCAGAGTCTGGCAGATTCTTTAACAAGTTAAATTTGATTCTGTCTGGCCCTGGGGCTTTATTGTTACATGATAAGAGAGCAAGTGAGAACTCCACCATCGAAAACGGTGTTTCGTTCGCGTTATTGTGAGGGGACGCGGCGCGGTAGATCTTCTGTGCCGGGGCGGAATCCGGACAAACCTTCTTGGCAAAATCGAATATCCAACGGTTTGAATATTCCACGCTCTCATTGGTACTGTTTCGGTTTCGTAAGCGCCGGGCCGTACTCCAAAGAGTGCTCATCGATGTTTCTCTCGTTAGTCCGTCGACGAACCGGCGCCAGTAGCTACGTTTTTTGGCTTTTATCAAACTCTTCATGCGCGTTTCCGCCATCGCGTACTGTCGGTAGCTAGCTGGCAGCCCGTCGTCCCGGAAGGTCTTATACGCAGCGGCCTTCTCCGCGTACACGTCTGAGCACTCTTTGTCCCACCATGGATTGGGAGGACGCCCGCGTGAATTCGCGTCTGGTACGCGTTTAGTCTGAGCTTGAATCGCGGTATCGAGAATCAAGCCAGCAAGGAACCCGTACTCTTCCTCCGGAGGAAGCTCTTGTGTCGATTCTACTTTTTCGGATATCGCGGACGCGTAGCTCTTCCAATCAATATTTCGTGTGAGGTCATACGAAACATTGATTGTATTCGGTGGCCCTGAACCGTTAGCAATATTAATTACGATTGGCAGATGGTCGCTGCCGTGGGGATCAGAGACTACCTTCCACATGCAATCTAACCGCAGCGATGTCGAGCAGAGGGACAGATCTAAGGCGCTCGGTCGCGCTGGAGGGACAGGAATCCGTGTCATTTCACCCGTATTCAAAATAGTCATATTGAAGTTGTCGCAAAGCTCATGGAGTAGGGTAGATCGATTATCGTCATGAAGGCAACCCCATGCCGTGCCGTGGGAGTTAAAGTCACCTAAAACTAGCCTCGGTGCGGGGAGGAGTTCCGCAATATCGCAAAGCCGTCGGTGGCTAACTGAGGCTCTAGGGGGGATGTAGGTGGAAGCAATGCAAAGTTCTTTGCCTTTAATTCTGGTTTGGCAAGCAACAACTTCAATGCCTGGTGTCGAGGGGAGGTTGATCCGATTGAAAGAATAGCACTTTTTGATCCCCAAAAGTACTCCTCCGTAAGAGTCTTCTCGATCCAAGCGAATAATATTAAAATCGTGGAAGTGTAGGGTTATTTCTGAAGTGAGCCATGTCTCGCATAGGGCAAATGCATCGCATTTCAAATTATTTAGTAAGATTTTAAACGAATCGATTTTCGGGATAATGCTTCTGCAATTCCACTGTAGAACAGTGATTAAATCCTTGACCTCGTTCGATGAATTAGCCATCGAAGGATACAATCGCTGAAAGGAGGGGCCATTTCGCAGTGAACTGCATCAAGAATGTTTTTACTGCAGGGAGAAAGCTTATCAAGATACTTTTAAGGGGGTCAGAAATGTTTAACGCTGTAAGAATACGGTCCACAATGTCAGAGAAATTTATTAAGCCAGCACTGTTTTCTTTCTCTGGCTGAGATATGGGAACACTTGGGGTTTTTGATGTTCCTGGAAGTGCTGGGAACTCCTTTTCTGAGCTCAGGTTACTGAGACCGGGAGCGACTTGCTTCGGTTTTGCACCAGTACTTCCTTGAGTAGTTATTTTAGGGGGACCATGAAGAGACACCTTCTGGCCTTTACGACGAAGCTTGGAAGAGGAAATGTTCTTCCTTTTTCTACTACTTCTAGGCACAGCAGAAGATGTTCCCTCCTGGGGTTCATCACAGTCGCCTTCGTCAGTAGACAAGTTGGTAAAGATGTTCGTAGAGACAGGTGGCGTAGCTATCTTAAGCATTTCTGCAAAAGATCGCTTAGAGCGTCCCTGAAGGGAACGCTTAAGATTTTCCTCGCGCTGTTTGTACGCGGGACATGAAGGGAGATCATGTGGGTTTCCCCCACAGTAGAGGCACTTTTCGACATCTCTACCACAGAAATCATCCGCATGATTCCCACCGCATTTCCCACAGCGGGCTTTATTGCTACAATGGGAGGCTGTGTGTCCCAATTGTTTGCAATTAGTACAGTTCATGACCCGCGGCACAAAGAGGCGAACAGGTAGACGAACCTTGTCAAAAAGGAGGTAATTAGGCAGGGCAGAGCCGGCGAAGGTCACCCGATAAGAGTCTGAGTTGACGTATGTTTTCTTCCCGTCAGCTGCGACTGATGCTGAATGCAAACGTTTGCATTCCAGTATCTTCACTGGCTTAAGCATGGGGTCTTTGAAACAGCCAGTCCCATATTTTAGCAGGTCCTCGCAATTCAGACTCGAATCGGAAACGACCCCACTGACTTCAACCCTGCTAGCTGGAATATACACCCTGTACTCCCTCGTAAAGGGCTCGTATCCAGCAATATCGTTTGCCTGAGTTGAACTGTTAACCAGCACCCGAAGCTTATCAGGCCGAATTTTCGATATTTCTGTCACGGCCGAATACCGATCCGTCAGAACTCGAGAAATCTGCAACAGATTCAAACACTTTTTTTCTTTGGTCCGAAAGAAGATCACAAATGGCCCGGTGGCCGAGCTCGGATATACCTTGAGCCGGGGAGCCGATTTTATTTCGACGTCCATCTCACCTTGAGATGAACCGCTGTCAGGGGAAGTCATTTTCGCACGGGCCTATTGCCCAGTGCACGTTATTAAGACAACCAAGAAGGGGAAACGAAAACTAATACTTAGCTTGTATATGTAACGGTATCCAGACGGCTTACTAGAAGAACACTGTTTCACTTCACTGACCGGCTAACGGTACTCAGAAACAGAAACACACAAGAAGGGAAAAAATACTGAAACCTCAACTAGGCGCAGAGTGTGTAAATAACCTTGAACGCGGATTAACACTATTTGTCGCTATAGAGTGTACGGACCGATGACAAAAGACTTCTATCTCGACTGAGTGCTCGATAACGAATGATTTGATTCATTTGATTCATTTTATTCATTTGATTCATTTGATTCATTTGATTCATTTGATTCATTTGATTCATTTGATTCATTTGATTCATTTGATTCATTTGATTCATTTGATTCATTTGATTCATTTGATTCATTTGATTCATTTGATTCATTTGATTCATTTGATTCATTTGATTCATTTGATTCATTTGATTCATTTGATTCATTTGACTCATTTGATTCATTTGATTCATTTGATTCATTTGATTCATTTGATTCATTTGATTCATTTGATTCATTTGATTCATTTGATTCATTTGATTCATTTGATTCATTTGATTCATTTGATTCATTTGATTCATTTGATTCATTTGATTCATTTGATTCATTTGATTCATTTGATTCACTTGATTCACTTGATTCACTTGATTCATTTGATTCGTTTGATTCATTTGATTCATTTGATTCATTTGATTCATTTGATTCATTTGATTCATTTGATTCATTTGATTCATTTGATTCATTTGATTCATTTGATTTATTTGATTTATTTGATTCATTTGATTCATTTGATTCATTTGATTCATTTGATTCATTTGATTCATTTGATTCATTTGATTCATTTGATTCATTTGATTCATTTGATTCATTTGATTCATTTGATTCATTTGATTCATTTGATTCATTTGATTCATTTGATTCATTTGATTCATTTGATTCATTTGATTCATTAGATTCATTTGATTCATTTGATTCATTTGATTCATTTGATTCATTTGATTCATTTGATTCATTTGATTCATTTGATTCATTTGATTCATTTGATTCATTTGATTCATTTGATTCATTTGATTCATTTGATTCATTTGATTCATTTGATTCATTTGATTCATTTGATTCATTTGATTCATTTGATTCATTTGATTCATTTGATTCATTTGATTCATTTGATTCATTTGATTCATTTGATTCATTTGATTCATTTGATTCATTTGATTCATTTGATTCATTTGATTCATTTGATTCATTTGATTCATTTGATTCATTTGATTCATTTGATTCATTTGATTCATTTGATTCATCTGATTCATTTGATTCATTTGATTCATTTGATTCATTTGATTCATTTGGTTCATTTGATTCATTTGATTCATTTGATTCATTTGTTTTTTACATTTTAACGACATTCAATTAGCTAGAGATTACTGGATAGGGAAATTTATGAAACTTAGAGCCATAGTACTCAAGTAAGAGCAAGGATATGAAGTAAACAGATCGGAAAACTAGAAGTGGCAGGGTCATTGTAACAGGCTTAATATCGTACGGGCTTAATCTTTGTCTTCTGTCAATGAGGGTCGAGCTTAGGCAGATCAACTACGAATCACCCGAATTCACTAACATGTATCCTGATAAAGGTAGACGTATCTATCTTTCCCGTGACAACCGACAAAAATTAAGACACGCAAGATCACCACTGAAAACCTGTCGACGATTAGCATCAATCTTAATGATGATTGCTGCTGTTCATCTCTGTTTGCCTTTCAAATGCCGGGATAGATTTGTATTAGACTATTGTCACTGTTCTAACAGTCGTAGCGGGTTTGCTACATTGTGTAAGGTAATGGCTGATTCATTTGATTCATTTGAGTCATTTGATTCCTTTGATTCGTTTGATTCATTTTATTCATTTTATTCATTTTATTCATTTTATTCATTTTATTCATTTTATTCATTATATTCATTTTATTCATTTTATTCATTTTATTAACTTTATTCATTTTATTCATTTTATTCATTTTATTCATTTTATTCATTTGATTCGTTTGATTCATTTGATTCATTTGATTCATTTGATTCATTTGATTCATTTGATTCATTTGATTCATTTGATTCATTTGATTCATTTGATTCATTTGATTCATTTGATTCATTTGATTCATTTGATTCATTTGATTCATTTGATTCATTTGATTCATTTGATTCATTTGATTCATTTGATTCATTTGATTCATTTGCTTCATTTGCTTCATTTGCTTCATTTGATTCATTTGATTCATTTGATTCATTTGATTAATTTGATTCATTTGATTCATTTGATTCATTTGATTCATTTGATTCATTTGATTCATTTGATTCATTTGATTCATTTGATTCATTTGATTCATTTGATTCATTTGATTCTATTGATTCATTTGATTCATTTGATTCATTTGATTCATTTGATTCATTTGATTCATTTGATTCATTTGATTCATTTGATTCATTTGATTCATTTGATTCATTTGATTCATTTGATTCATTGGAATCATTTGATTCATTTGATTCATTTGATTCATTTGATTCATTTGATTCATTTGATTCATTTGATTCGTTTGATTCATTTGATTCATTTGATTCATTTGATTCATTTGATTCATTTGATTCATTTGATTCATTTGATTCATTTGATTCATTTGATTCATTTGATTCATTTGATTCATTTGATTCATTTGATTCATTTAATTCATTTAATTCATTTGATTCATTTGATTCATTTGATTCATTTGATTCATTTGATTCATTTGATTCATTTGATTCATTTGATTCATTTGATTCATTTGATTCATTTGATTCATTTGATTCATTTGATTCATTTGATTAATTTGATTAATTTGATTCATTTGATTCATTTGATTCATTTGATTCAAATGATTCATTTGATTCATTTGATTCATTTGATTCATTTGATTCATTTGATTCATTTGATTCATTTGATTCATTTGATTCATTTGATTCATTTGATTCATTTGATTCATTTGATTCATTTGATTCATTTGATTCATTTGATTCATTTGATTCATTTGATTCATTTGATTCATTTGATTCATTTGATTCATTTGATTCATTTGATTCATTTGATTCATTTGATTCATTTGATTCATTTGATTCATTTGATTCATTTGATTCATTTGATTCATTTGATTCATTTGATTCATTTGATTCATTTGATTCATTTGATTCATTTTATTCATTTGATTCATTTGATTCATTTGATTCATTTGATTCATTTGTTTCATTTGTTTCATTTGATTCATTTGATTCATTTGATTCATTTGATTCATTTGATTCATTTGATTCATTTGATTCATTTGATTCATTTGATTCATTTGATTCATTTGATTCATTTGATTCATTTGATTCATTTGATTCATTTGATTCATTTGATTCATTTGATTCATTTGATTCATTTGATTCATTTGATTCATTTGATTCATTTGATTCATTTGATTCATTTGATTCATTAGATTCATTTGATTCATTTGATTCATTTGATTCATTTGATTCATTTGATTCATTTGATTCATTTGATTCATTTGATTCATTTGATTCATTTGATTCATTTGATTCATTTGATTCATTTGATTCATTTGATTCATTTGATTCATTTGATTCATTTGATTCGTTTGATTCGTTTGATTCATTTGATTCATTTGATTCATTTGATTCATTTGATTCATTTGATTCATTTGATTCATTTGATTCATTTGATTCATTTGATTCATTTGATTCATTTGATTCATTTGATTCATTTGATTCATTTGATTCATTTGATTCATTTGATTCATTTGATTCATTTGATTCATTTGATTCATTTGATTCATTTGATTCATTTGATTCATTTGATTCATTTGATTCATTTGATTCATTTGATTCATTTGATTCATTTGATTCATTTGATTCATTTGATTCATTTGATTCATTTGATTCATTTGATTCATTTGATTCATTTGATTTATTTGATTCATTTGATTCATTTGATTCATTTGATTCATTTGATTCATTTGATTCATTTGATTCATTTGATTCATTTGATTCATTTGATTCATTTTATTAATTTTATTCATTTGATTTATTTTATTCATTTTATTCATTTTATTCATTTTATTCATTTTATTCATTTTATTCATTTTATTCATTTTATTCATTTTATTCATTTTATTCATTTTATTCGTTTTATTCATTTTATTCATTTTATTCATTTTATTCATTTTATTCATTTTATTCATTTTATTCATTTTATTCATTTTATTCATTTTATTCATTTTATTCATTTTATTCATTTTATTCATTTTATTCATTTTATTCATTTTATTCGTTTGATTGGATTGATTCATTTGATTCATTTGATTCATTTGATTCATTTGATTCATTTGAATCATTTGATTCATTTGATTCATTTGATTCATTTGATTCATTTGATTCATTTGATTCATTTGATTCATTTGATTCATTTGATTCATTTGATTGATTTGATTGATTTGATTGATTTGATTGATTTGATTGATTTGATTCATTTGATTCATTTGATTCATTTGATTCATTTGATTCATTTGATTCATTTGATTCATTTGATTCATTTGATTCATTTGATTCATTTGATTCATTTGATTCATTTGATTCATTTGATTCATTTGATTCATTTGATTCATTTGATTCATTTGATTCATTTGATTCATTTGATTCATTTGATTCATTTGATTCATTTGATTCATTTGATTCATTTGATTCATTTGATTCATTTGATTCATTTGATTCATTTGATTCATTTGATTCATTTGATTCATTTGATTCATTTGATTCATTTGATTCATTTGATTCATTTGATTCATTTGATTCATTTGATTCATTTGATTCATTTGATTCATTTGATTCATTTGATTCATTTGATTCATTTGATTCATTTGATTTTTTGATCCTTTGATTCTCTTGATTCATTTGATTCATTTGATTCATTTGATTCATTTGATTCATTTGATTCATTTGATTCATTTGATTCATTTGATTTTTTGATCCTTTGATTCTCTTGATTCATTTGATTCATTTGATTCATTTGATTCATTTGATTCATTTGATTCATTTGATTCATTTGATTCATTTGATTCATTTGATTCGTTTGATTCGTTTGATTCATTTGATTCATTTGGTTCATTTGATTCATTTAATTCATTTGATTCATTTGATTCATTTGATTCATTTGATTCATTTGATTCATTTGATTCATTTGATTCATTTGATTCATTTGATTCATTTGATTCATTTGATTCATTTGATTCATTTGATTCATTTGATTTATTTGATTCATTTGATTCATTTGATTCATTTGATTCATTTGATTCATTTGATTCATTTGATTCATTTGATTCATTTGATTCATTTTATTAATTTTATTCATTTGATTTATTTTATTCATTTTATTCATTTTATTCATTTTATTCATTTTATTCATTTTATTCATTTTATTCATTTTATTCATTTTATTCATTTTATTCATTTTATTCATTTTATTCATTTTATTCATTTTATTCATTTTATTCATTTTATTCATTTTATTCATTTTATTCATTTTATTCATTTTATTCATTTTATTCATTTTATTCATTTTATTCATTTTATTCATTTTATTCATTTTATTCATTTTATTCATTTTATTCATTTTATTCGTTTGATTGGATTGATTCATTTGATTCATTTGATTCATTTGATTCATTTGATTCATTTGAATCATTTGATTCATTTGATTCATTTGATTCATTTGATTCATTTGATTCATTTGATTCATTTGATTCATTTGATTCATTTGATTCATTTGATTGATTTGATTGATTTGATTGATTTGATTGATTTGATTGATTTGATTGATTTGATTCATTTGATTCATTTGATTCATTTGATTCATTTGATTCATTTGATTCATTTGATTCATTTGATTCATTTGATTCATTTGATTCATTTGATTCATTTGATTCATTTGATTCATTTGATTCATTTGATTCATTTGATTCAATTGATTCATTTGATTCATTTGATTCATTTGATTCATTTGATTCATTTGATTCATTTGATTCATTTGATTCATTTGATTCATTTGATTCATTTGATTCATTTGATTCATTTGATTCATTTGATTCATTTGATTCATTTGATTCATTTGATTCATTTGATTCATTTGATTCATTTGATTTTTTGATCCTTTGATTCTCTTGATTCATTTGATTCATTTGATTCATTTGATTCATTTGATTCATTTGATTTTTTGATCCTTTGATTCTCTTGATTCGTTTGATTCATTTGATTCATTTGATTCATTTGATTCATTTGATTCATTTGATTCATTTGATTCATTTGATTCATTTGATTCGTTTGATTCGTTTGATTCATTTGATTCATTTGGTTCATTTGATTCATTTAATTCATTTGATTCATTTGATTCATTTGATTCATTTGATTCATTTGATTCATTTGATTCATTTGATTCACTTGATTCATTTGATTCACTTGATTCATTTGATTCATTTGATTCATTTGATTCATTTGATTCCTTTGGTTCATTTGGTTCATTTGAATCATTTGATTCATTTGATTCATTTGATTCATTTGATTCATTTGATTCATTTGATTGATTTGATTCATTTGATTCATTTGATTCATTTGATTCATTTGATTCATTTGATTCATTTGATTCATCTGATTCATTTGATTCATTTGATTCATTTGATTCATTTGATTAATTTGATTCATTTGATTCATTTGGTTCATTTGATTCATTGGATTCATTGGATTCATTGGATTCATTTGATTCATTTGAATCATTTGATTCATTTGATTCATTTGATTCATTTGATTCATTTGATTCATTTGATTCATTTGATTCATTTGATTCATTTGATTCATTTGATTCATTTGATTCATTTGATTCATTTGATTCATTTGATTCATTTGATTCATTTGATTCATTTGATTCATTTGATTCATTTGATTCATTTGATTCATTTGATTCATTTGATTCATTTGATTCATTTGATTCATTTGATTCATTTGATTCATTTGATTCATTTGATTCATTTGATTCATTTGATTCATTTGATTCATTTGATTCATTTGATTCATTTGATTCATTTGATTCATTTGATTCATTTGATTCATTTGATTCATTTGATTCATTTGATTCATTTGATTCCTTTGGTTCATTTGATTCCTTTGATTCATTTGATTCATTTGATTCATTTGATTCATTGGATTCATTTGATTCATTTGATTCATTTGATTCATTTGATTCATTTGATTCATTTGATTCATTTGATTCATTTTATTCATTTGATTCATTTGATTCATTTGATTCCTTTGGTTCATTTGGTTCATTTGAATCATTTGATTCATTTGATTCATTTGATTCATTTGATTCATTTGATTCATTTGATTCATTTGATTGATTTGATTCATTTGATTCATTTGATTCATTTGATTCATTTGATTCATTTGATTCATTTGATTCATTTGATTCATTTGATTCATTTGATTCATTTGATTCATTTGATTCATTTGATTCATTTGATTCATTTGATTCATTTGATTCATTTGATTCATTTGATTCATTTGATTCATTTGATTCATTTGATTCATTTGATTAATTTGATTCATTTGATTCATTTGATTCATTTGATTCATTGGATTCATTTGATTCATTGGATTCATTTGATTCTTTTGAATCATTTGATTCATTTGATTCATTTGATTCATTTGATTCATTTGATTCATTTGATTCATTTGATTCATTTGATTCATTTGATTCATTTGATTCATTTGATTCATTTGATTCATTTGATTCATTTGATTCATTTGATTCATTTGATTCATTTGATTCATTTGATTCATTTGATTCATTTGATTCATTTGATTCATTTGATTCATTTGATTCATTTGATTCATTTGATTCATTTGATTCATTTGATTCATTTGATTCATTTGATTCATTTGATTCATTTGATTCATTTGATTCATTTGATTCATTTGATTCATTTGATTCATTTGATTCATTTGATTCCTTTGGTTCATTTGGTTCATTTGAATCATTTGATTCATTTGATTCATTGGATTCATTGGATTCATTGGATTCATTGGATTCATTGGATTCATTGGATTCATTGGATTCATTGGATTCATTGGATTCATTGGATTCATTGGATTCATTGGATTCATTGGATTCATTGGATTCATTGGATTCATTGGATTCATTGGATTCATTGGATTCATTGGATTCATTGGATTCATTGGATTCATTGGATTCATTGGATTCATTGGATTCATTGGATTCATTGGATTCATTGGATTCATTGGATTCATTGGATTCATTGGATTCATTGGATTCATTGGATTCATTGGATTCATTGGATTCATTGGATTCATTGGATTCATTGGATGCATTGGATTCATTGGATTCATTGGATTCATTGGATTCATTGGATGCATTGGATTCATTGGATTCATTGGATTCATTGGATTCAGTGGATTCATTGGATTCATTGGATTCATCGGATTCATTGGATTCATTGGATTCATTTGTTTCATTGGATTCATTGGATTCATTTGATTCATTGGATTCATTGGATTCATTGGATTCATTGGATTCATTGGATTCATTGGATTCATTGGATTCATTGGATTAATTGGATTAATTGGTTTCATTGGATTCATTGGATTCGTTGGATTCATTGGATTCATTGGATTCATTGGATTCATTGGATTCATTGGATTCATTGGATTCATTGGATTCATTGGATTCATTGGATTCATTGGATTCATTGGATTCATTGGATTCATTGGATTCATTGGATTCATTGGATTCATTGGATTCATTGGATTCATTGGATTCATTGGATTCATTGGATTCATTGGATTCAATGGATTCATTGGATTCATTGGATTCATTGGATTCATTGGATTCATTGGATTCATTGGATTCATTGGATTCATTGGATTCATTGGATTCATTGGATTCATTGGATTCATTGGATTCATTGGATTCATTGGATTCATTGGATTCATTGGATTCATTGGATTCATTGGATTCATTTGGATTCATTGGATTCATTGGATTCATTGGATTCATTGGATTCATTGGATTCATTGGATTCATTGGATTCATTGGATTCATTGGATTCATTGGATTCATTGGATTCATTGGATTCATTGGATTCATTGGATTCATTGGATTCATTGGATTCATTTGATTCATTTGATTCATTTGATTCATTTGATTCATTTGATTCATTTGATTCATTTGATTCATTTGATTCATTTGATTCATTTGATTCATTTGATTCATTTGATTCATTTGATTCATTTGATTCATTTGATTCATTTGATTCATTTGATTCATTTGATTCATTTGATTCATTTGATTCATTTGATTCATTTGATTCATTTGATTCATTTGATTCATTTGATTCATTTGATTCATTTGATTCATTTGATTCATTTGATTCATTTGATTCATTTGATTCATTTGATTCATTTGATTCATTTGATTCATTTGATTCATTTGATTCATTTGATTCATTTGATTCATTTGATTCATTTGATTCATTTGATTCATTTGATTCATTTGATTCATTTGATTCATTTGATTCATTTGATTCATTTGATTCATTTGATTCATTTGATTCATTTGATTCATTTGATTCATTTGATTCCTTTGGTTCATTTGGTTCATTTGAATCATTTGATTCATTTGATTCATTTGATTCATTGGATTCATTGGATTCATTGGATTCATTGGATTCATTGGATTCATTGGATTCATTGGATTCATTGGATTCATTGGATTCATTGGATTCATTGGATTCATTGGATTCATTGGATTCATTGGATTCATTGGATTCATTGGATTCATTGGATTCATTGGATTCATTGGATTCATTGGATTCATTGGATTCATTGGATTCATTGGATTCATTGGATTCATTGGATTCATTGGATTCATTGGATTCATTGGATTCATTGGATTCATTGGATTCATTGGATTCATTGGATTCATTGGATTCATTGGATTCATTGGATTCATTGGATTCATTGGATTCATTGGATTCATTGGATTCATTGGATTCATTGGATTCATTGGATGCATTGGATTCATTGGATTCATTGGATTCATTGGATTCATTGGATGCATTGGATTCATTGGATTCATTGGATTCATTGGATTCATTGGATTCATTGGATTCATTGGATTCATTGGATTCATTGGATTCATTGGATTCATTTGTTTCATTGGATTCATTGGATTCATTTGATTCATTGGATTCATTGGATTCATTGGATTCATTGGATTCATTGGATTCATTGGATTAATTGGATTAATTGGTTTCATTGGATTCATTGGATTCGTTGGATTCATTGGATTCATTGGATTCATTGGATTCATTGGATTCATTGGATTCATTGGATTCATTGGATTCATTGGATTCATTGGATTCATTGGATTCATTGGATTCATTGGATTCATTGGATTCATTGGATTCATTGGATTCATTGGATTCATTGGATTCATTGGATTCATTGGATTCATTGGATTCATTGGATTCATTGGATTCATTGGATTCATTGGATTCATTGGATTCATTGGATTCATTGGATTCATTGGATTCATTGGATTCATTGGATTCATTGGATTCATTGGATTCATTGGATTCATTGGATTCATTGGATTCATTGGATTCATTGGATTCATTGGATTCATTGGATTCATTGGATTCATTGGATTCATTGGATTCATTGGATTCATTGGATTCATTGGATTCATTGGATTCATTGGATTCATTGGATTCATTTGGATTCATTGGATTCATTGGATTCATTGGATTCATTGGATTCATTGGATTCATTGGATTCATTGGATTCATTGGATTCATTGGATTCATTGGATTCATTGGATTCATTGGATTCATTGGATTCATTGGATTCATTTGATTCATTTGATTCATTTGATTCATTTGATTCATTTGATTCATTTGATTCATTTGATTCATTTGATTCATTTGATTCATTTGATTCATTTGATTCATTTGATTCATTTGATTCATTTGATTCATTTGATTCATTTGATTCATTTGATTCATTTGATTCATTTGATTCATTTGATTCATTTGATTCATTTGATTCATTTGATTCATTTGATTCATTTGATTCATTTGATTCATTTGATTCATTTGATTCATTTGATTCATTTGATTCATTTGATTCATTTGATTCATTTGATTCATTTGATTCATTTGATTCATTTGATTTTTTGATGCTTTGATTCTTTTGATTCATTTGATTCATTTGATTCATTTGATTCGTTTGATTCATTTGATTCGTTTGATTCGTTTGATTCATTTGATTCATTTGATTCATTTGATTCATTTGATTCATTTGATTCATTTGATTCATTTGATATATTTGATTCATTTGATTCATTTGATTCATTCGATTCATTTGATTCATTTGATTCATTTGATTCATTTGATTCATTTGATTCATTTGATTCATTTGATTCATTTGATTCATTTTATTTATTTTATTCATTTGATTCATTTGATTCCTTTGGTTCATTTGGTTCATTTGAATCATTTGATTCATTTGATTCATTTGATTCATTTGATTCATTTGATTCATTTGATTCATTTGATTCATTTGATTCATTTGATTCATTTGATTCATTTGATTCATTTGATTCATTTGATTCATTTGATTCATTTGATTCATTTGATTCATTTGATTCATTTGATTCATTTGATTCATTTGATTCATTTGATTCATTTGATTCATTTGATTCATTTGATTCATTTGTTTCATTTGATTCATTTGATTCATTTGATTCATTTGATTCATTTGATTCATTTGATTCATTTGATTCATTTGATTCATTTGATTCATTTGATTCATTTGATTCATTTGATTCATTTGATTCATTTGATTCATTTGATTCATTTGATTCATTTGATTCATTTGATTCATTTGATTCATTTGATTCATTTGATTCATTTGATTCATTTGATTCATTTGATTCATTTGATTCATTTGATTCATTTGATTCATTTGATTCATTTGATTCATTTGATTCATTTGATTCATTTGATTCATTTGATTCATTTGATTCATTTGATTCATTTGATTCATTTGATTCATTTGATTCATTTGATTCATTTGATTCATTTGATTCATTTGATTCATTTGATTCATTTGATTCATTTGATTCATTTGATTCATTTGATACATTTGATTCATTTGATTCATTTGATTCATTGGATTCATTGGATTCATTGGATTCATTTGATTCATTTGATTCATTTGATTCATTTGATTCATTTGATTCATTTGATTCATTTGATTCATTTGATTCATTTGATTCATTTGATTCATTTGATTCATTGGATTCATTTGATTCATTTGATTCATTTGTTTCATTTGATTCATTTGATTCATTTGATTCATTTGATTCATTTGATTCATTTGATTCATTTGATTCATTTGATTCATTTGATTCATTTGATTCATTTGATTCATTTGATTCATTTGATTCATTTGATTCATTTGATTCATTTGATTCATTTGATTAATTTGATTCATTTGATTCATTTGATTCATTTGATTCATTTGATTCATTTGATTCATTTGATTCATTTGATTCATTTGATTCATTTGATACATTTGATTCATTTGATTCATTTGACTCATTTGATTCATTTGATTCCTTTGGTTCCTTTGGGTTATTTGAATCATTTGATTCATTTGATTCATTGGATTCATTGGATTCATTGGATTCATTGGATTCATTGGATTCATTGGATTCATTGGATTCATTGGATTCATTGGATTCATTGGATTCATTGGATTCATTGGATTCATTGGATTCATTGGATTCATTGGATTCATTGGATTCATTGGATTCATTGGATTCATTGGATTCATTGGATTCATTGGATTCATTGGATTCATTGGATTCATTGGATTCATTGGATTCATTGGATTCATTGGATTCATTGGATTCATTGGATTCATTGGATTCATTGGATTCATTGGATGCATTGGATTCATTGGATTCATTGGATTCATTGGATTCATTGGATGCATTGGATTCATTGGATTCATTGGATTCATTGGATTCATTGGATTCATTGGATTCATTGGATTCATTGGATTCATTGGATTCATTTGTTTCATTGGATTCATTGGATTCATTTGATTCATTGGATTCATTGGATTCATTGGATTCATTGGATTCATTGGATTCATTGGATTAATTGGATTAATTGGTTTCATTGGATTCATTGGATTCGTTGGATTCATTGGATTCATTGGATTCATTGGATTCATTGGATTCATTGGATTCATTGGATTCATTGGATTCATTGGATTCATTGGATTCATTGGATTCATTGGATTCATTGGATTCATTGGATTCATTGGATTCATTGGATTCATTGGATTCATTGGATTCATTGGATTCATTGGATTCATTGGATTCATTGGATTCATTGGATTCATTGGATTCATTGGATTCATTGGATTCATTGGATTCATTGGATTCATTGGATTCATTGGATTCATTGGATTCATTGGATTCATTGGATTCATTGGATTCATTGGATTCATTGGATTCATTTGGATTCATTTGGATTCATTGGATTCATTGGATTCATTGGATTCATTGGATTCATTGGATTCATTGGATTCATTGGATTCATTGGATTCATTGGATTCATTGGATTCATTTGATTCATTTGATTCATTTGATTCATTTGATTCATTTGATTCATTTGATTCATTTGATTCATTTGATTCATTTGATTCATTTGATTCATTTGATTCATTTGATTCATTTGATTCATTTGATTCATTTGATTCATTTGATTCATTTGATTCATTTGATTCATTTGATTCATTTGATTCATTTGATTCATTTGATTCATTTGATTCATTTGATTCATTTGATTCATTTGATTCATTTGATTCATTTGATTCATTTGATTCATTTGATTCATTTGATTCATTTGATTCATTTGATTCATTTGATTCATTTGATTCATTTGATTCATTTGATTCATTTGATTCATTTGATTCATTTGATTCATTTGATTCATTTGATTCATTTGATTCATTTGATTCATTTGATTCATTTGATTCATTTGATTTTTTGATTTTTTGATTCTTTTGATTCATTTGATTCATTTGATTCATTTGATTCATTTGATTCGTTTGATTCGTTTGATTCGTTTGATTCGTTTGATTCATTTGATTCATTTGATTCATTTGATTCATTTGATTCATTTGATTCATTTGATTCATTTGATTCATTTGATTCATTTGATTCATTTGATTCATTTGATTCATTTGATTCATTTGATTCATTTGATTCATTTGATTCATTTGATTCATTTGATTCATTTGATTCATTTGATTCATTTGATTCATTTGATTCATTTGATTCATTTGATTCATTTGATTCATTTGATTCATTTGATTCATTTGATTCATTTGATTCATTTGATTCATTTGATTCATTTGATTCATTTGATTCATTTGATTCATTTGATTCATTTGATTTTTTGATTTTTTGATTCTTTTGATTCATTTGATTCATTTGATTCATTTGATTCATTTGATTCGTTTGATTCGTTTGATTCGTTTGATTCGTTTGATTCGTTTGATTCATTTGATTCATTTGATTCATTTGATTCATTTGATTCATTTGATTCATTTGATTCATTTGATTCATTTGATTCATTTGATTCATTTGATTCATTTGATTCATTTGATATATTTGATTCATTTGATTCATTTGATTCATTTGATTCATTTGATTCATTTGATTCATTTGATTCATTTGATTCATTTGATTCATTTGATTCATTTGATTCATTTGATTCATTTGATTCATTTGATTCATTTGATTCATTTGATTCATTTGATTCATTTTATTTATTTTATTCATTTGATTCATTTGATTCCTTTGGTTCATTTGGTTCATTTGAATCATTTGATTCATTTGATTCATTTGATTCATTTGATTCATTTGATTCATTTGATTCATTTGATTCATTTGATTCATTTGATTCATTTGATTCATTTGATTCATTTGATTCATTTGATTCATTTGATTCATTTGATTCATTTGTTTCATTTGATTCATTTGATTCATTTGATTCATTTGATTCATTTGATTCATTTGATTCATTTGATTCATTTGATTCATTTGATTCATTTGATTCATTTGATTCATTTGATTCATTTGATTCATTTGATTCATTTGATTCATTTGATTCATTTGATTCATTTGATTCATTTGATTCATTTGATTCATTTGATTCATTTGATTCATTTGATTCATTTGATTCATTTGATTCATTTGATTCATTTGATTCATTTGATTCATTTGATTCATTTGATTCATTTGATTCATTTGATTCATTTGATTCATTTGATTCATTGGATTCATTGGATTCATTTGATTCATTTGATTCATTTGATTCATTTGATTCATTTGATTCATTTGATTCATTTGATTCATTTGATTCATTTGATTCATTTGATTCATTTCATTCATTGGATTCATTTGATTCATTTGATTCATTTGATTCATTTGATTCATTTGATTCATTTGATTCATTTGATTCATTTGATTCATTTGATTCATTTGATTCATTTGATTCATTTGATTCATTTGATTCATTTGATTCATTTGATTCATTTGATTCATTTGATTCATTTGATTCATTTGATTCATTTGATTCATTTGATTCATTTGATTCATTTGATTCATTTGATTCATTTGATTCATTTGATTCATTTGATTCATTTGATTCATTTGATACATTTGATTCATTTGATTCATTTGACTCATTTGATTCATTTGATTCCTTTGGTTCCTTTGGGTTATTTGAATCATTTGATTCATTTGATTCATTGGATTCATTGGATTCATTGGATTCATTGGATTCATTGGATTCATTGGATTCATTGGATTCATTGGATTCATTGGATTCATTGGATTCATTGGATTCATTGGATTCATTGGATTCATTGGATTCATTGGATTCATTGGATTCATTGGATTCATTGGATTCATTGGATTCATTGGATTCATTGGATTCATTGGATTCATTGGATTCATTGGATTCATTGGATTCATTGGATTCGTTGGATTCATTGGATTCATTGGATTCATTGGATTCATTGGATTCATTGGATTCATTGGATTCATTGGATTCATTGGATTCATTGGATTCATTGGATTCATTGGATTCATTGGATTCATTGGATTCATTGGATTCATTGGATTCATTGGATTCATTGGATTCATTGGATTCATTGGATTCATTGGATTCATTGGATTCATTGGATTCATTGGATTCATTGGATTCATTGGATTCATTGGATTCATTGGATTCATTGGATTCATTGGATTCATTGGATTAATTGGATTCATTGGATTCATTGGATTCATTGGATTCATTGGATTCATTGGATTCATTGGATTCATTGGATTCATTGGATTCATTGGATTCATTGGATTCATTGGATTCATTGGATTCATTGGATTCATTGGATTAATTGGATTCATTGGATTCATTGGATTCATTGGATTCATTGGATTCATTGGATTCATTGGATTCATTGGATTCATTGGATTCATTGGATTCATTGGATTCATTGGATTCATTGCATTCATTGGATTCATTGGATTCATTGGATTCATTGGATTCATTGGATTCATTGGATTCATTGGATTCATTGGATTCATTGGATTCATTGGATTCATTGGATTCATTGGATTCATTTGATTCATTTGATACATTTGATACATTTGATTCATTTGATTCATTTGATTCATTTGATTCATTTGATTCATTTGATTCATTTGATTCATTTGATTCATTTGATTCATTTGATTCATTTGATTCATTTGATTCATTTGATTCATTTAATTCATTTGATTCATTTGATTCATTTGATTCATTTGATTCATTTGATTCATTTCATTCATTGGATTCATTTGATTCATTTGATTTATTTGATTCATTTGATTCATTTGATTCATTTGATTCATTTGATTCATTTGATTCATTTGATTCATTTGATTCATTTGATTCATTTGATTCATTTGATTCATTTGATTCATTTGATTCATTTGATTCATTTGATTCATTTGATTCATTTGATTCATTTGATTCATTTGATTCATTTGATTCATTTGATTCATTTGATTCATTTGATTCATATGATTCATTTGATTCATTTGATTCATTTGATTTATTTGATTCATTTGATTGATTTGATTGATTTGATTGATTTGATTGATTTGATTGATTTGATTGATTTGATTGATTTGATTCATTTGATTCATTTGATTCATTTGATTCATTTGATTCATTTGATTCATTTGATTCATTTGATTCATTTGATTCATTTGATTCATTTGATTCATTTGATTCATTTGATTCATTTGATTCATTTGATTCATTTGATTCATTTGATTCATTTGATTCATTTGATTCATTTGATTCATTTGATTCATTTGATTCATTTGATTCATTTGATTCATTTGATTCATTTGATTCATTTGATTCATTTGATTCATTTGATTCATTTGATTCATTTGATTCATTTGATTCATTTGATTCATTTGATTCATTTGATTCATTTGATTCATTTGATTCATTTGATTCATTTGATTTTTTGATCCTTTGATTCTCTTGATTCATTTGATTCATTTGATTCATTTGATTCATTTGATTCATTTGATTCATTTGATTCATTTGATTTTTTGATCCTTTGATTCTCTTGATTCGTTTGATTCATTTGATTCATTTGATTCATTTGATTCATTTGATTCATTTGATTCATTTGATTCGTTTGATTCGTTTGATTCATTTGATTCATTTGGTTCATTTGATTCATTTAATTCATTTGATTCATTTGATTCATTTGATTCATTTGATTCATTTGATTCATTTGATTCATTTGATTCATTTGATTCACTTGATTCATTTGATTCATTTGATTCATTTTATTCATTTGATTCATTTGATTCCTTTGGTTCATTTGGTTCATTTGAATCATTTGATTCATTTGATTCATTTGATTCATTTGATTCATTTGATTCATTTGATTCATTTGATTCATTTGATTGATTTGATTCATTTGATTCATTTGATTCATTTGATTCATTTGATTCATTTGATTCATTTGATTCATTTGATTCATTTGATTCATTTGATTCATCTGATTCATTTGATTCATTTGATTCATTTGATTCATTTGATTAATTTGATTCATTTGATTCATTTGATTCATTTGATTCATTGGATTCATTGGATTCATTGGATTCATTTGATTCATTTGAATCATTTGATTCATTTGATTCATTTGATTCATTTGATTCATTTGATTCATTTGATTCATTTGATTCATTTGATTCATTTGATTCATTTGATTCATTTGATTCATTTGATTCATTTGATTCATTTGATTCATTTGATTCATTTGATTCATTTGATTCATTTGATTCATTTGATTCATTTGATTCATTTGATTCATTTGATTCATTTGATTCATTTGATTCATTTGATTCATTTGATTCATTTGATTCATTTGATTCATTTGATTCATTTGATTCATTTGATTCATTTGATTCATTTGATTCATTTGATTCCTTTGGTTCATTTGGTTCATTTGATTCATTTGATTCATTTGATTCATTTGATTCATTGGATTCATTTGATTCATTTGATTCATTTGATTCATTTGATTCATTTGATTCATTTTATTCATTTGATTCATTTGATTCATTTGATTCCTTTGGTTCATTTGGTTCATTTGAATCATTTGATTCATTTGATTCATTTGATTCATTTGATTCATTTGATTCATTTGATTCATTTGATTCATTTGATTCATTTGATTCATTTGATTCATTTGATTCATTTGATTCATTTGATTCATTTGATTCATTTGATTCATTTGATTCATTTGATTCATTTGATTCATTTGATTCATTTGATTCATTTGATTCATTTGATTCATTTGATTCATTTGATTCATTTGATTCATTTGATTCATTTGATTCATTTGATTCATTTGATTCATTTGATTCATTTGATTCATTTGATTCATTTGATTCATTTGATTCATTGGATTCATTGGATTCATTGGATTCATTTGATTCATTTGAATCATTTGATTCATTTGATTCATTTGATTCATTTGATTCATTTGATTCATTTGATTCATTTGATTCATTTGATTCATTTGATTCATTTGATTCATTTGATTCATTTGATTCATTTGATTCATTTGATTCATTTGATTCATTTGATTCATTTGATTCATTTGATTCATTTGATTCATTTGATTCATTTGATTCATTTGATTCATTTGATTCATTTGATTCATTTGATTCATTTGATTCATTTGATTCATTTGATTCATTTGATTCATTTGATTCATTTGATTCATTTGATTCATTTGATTCATTTGATTCATTTGATTCATTTGATTCATTTGATTCATTTGATTCATTTGATTCATTTGATTCATTTGATTCATTTGATTCATTTGATTCATTTGATTCATTTGATTCCTTTGGTTCATTTGGTTCATTTGAATCATTTGATTCATTGGATTCATTGGATTCATTGGATTCATTGGATTCATTGGATTCATTGGATTCATTGGATTCATTGGATTCATTGGATTCATTGGATTCATTGGATTCATTGGATTCATTGGATTCATTGGATTCATTGGATTCATTGGATTCATTGGATTCATTGGATTCATTGGATTCATTGGATTCATTGGATTCATTGGATTCATTGGATTCATTGGATTCATTGGATTCATTGGATTCATTGGATTCATTGGATTCATTGGATTCATTGGATTCATTGGATTCATTGGATTCATTGGATTCATTGGATTCATTGGATTCATTGGATTCATTGGATTCATTGGATTCATTGGATTCATTGGATTCATTGGATTCATTGGATTCATTGGATGCATTGGATTCATTGGATTCATTGGATTCATTGGATTCATTGGATGCATTGGATTCATTGGATTCATTGGATTCATTGGATTCAGTGGATTCATTGGATTCATTGGATTCATTGGATTCATTGGATTCATTGGATTCATTTGTTTCATTGGATTCATTGGATTCATTTGATTCATTGGATTCATTGGATTCATTGGATTCATTGGATTCATTGGATTCATTGGATTAATTGGATTAATTGGTTTCATTGGATTCGTTGGATTCATTGGATTCATTGGATTCATTGGATTCATTGGATTCATTGGATTAATTGGATTCATTGGATTCATTGGATTCATTGGATTCATTGGATTCATTGGATTCATTGGATTCATTGGATTCATTGGATTCAATGGATTCATTGGATTCATTGGATTCATTGGATTCAATGGATTCATTGGATTCATTGGATTCATTGGATTCATTGGATTCATTGGATTCATTGGATTCATTGGATTCATTGGATTCATTGGATTCATTGGATTCATTGGATTCATTGGATTCATTGGATTCATTGGATTCATTGGATTCATTGGATTCATTTGGATTCATTGGATTCATTGGATTCATTGGATTCATTGGATTCATTGGATTCATTGGATTCATTGGATTCATTGGATTCATTGGATTCATTGGATTCATTGGATTCATTGGATTCATTGGATTCATTGGATTCATTGGATTCATTGGATTCATTGGATTCATTTGATTCATTTGATTCATTTGATTCATTTGATTCATTTGATTCATTTGATTCATTTGATTCATTTGATTCATTTGATTCATTTGATTCATTTGATTCATTTGATTCATTTGATTCATTTGATTCATTTGATTCATTTGATTCATTTGATTCATTTGATTCATTTGATTCATTTGATTCATTTGATTCATTTGATTCATTTGATTCATTTGATTCATTTGATTCATTTGATTCATTTGATTCATTTGATTCATTTGATTCATTTGATTCATTTGATTCATTTGATTCATTTGATTCATTTGATTCATTTGATTCATTTGATTCATTTGATTCATTTGATTCATTTGATTCATTTGATTCATTTGATTCATTTGATTCATTTGATTCATTTGATTCATTTGATTCATTTGATTCATTTGATTCATTTGATTCATTTGATTCATTTGATTCATTTGATTCATTTGATTCATTTGATTCATTTGATTCATTTGGTTCATTTGAATCATTTGGTTCATTTGATTCATTTGATTCATTTGATTCATTTGATTCATTTGATTCATTGGATTCATTGGATTCATTGGATTCATTGGATTCATTGGATTCATTGGATTCATTGGATTCATTGGATTCATTGGATTCATTGGATTCATTGGATTCATTGGATTCATTGGATTCATTGGATTCATTGGATTCATTGGATTCATTGGATTCATTGGATTCATTGGATTCATTGGATTCATTGGATTCATTGGATTCATTGGATTCATTGGATTCATTGGATTCATTGGATTCATTGGATTCATTGGATTCATTGGATTCATTGGATTCATTGGATTCATTGGATTCATTGGATTCATTGGATTCATTGGATTCATTGGATTCATTGGATTCATTGGATGCATTGGATTCATTGGATTCATTGGATTCATTGGATTCATTGGATGCATTGGATTCATTGGATTCATTGGATTCATTGGATTCATTGGATTCATTGGATTCATTGGATTCATTGGATTCATTGGATTCATTGGATTCATTTGTTTCATTGGATTCATTGGATTCATTTGATTCATTGGATTCATTGGATTCATTGGATTCATTGGATTCATTGGATTCATTGGATTAATTGGATTAATTGGTTTCATTGGATTCATTGGATTCATTGGATTCATTGGATTCATTGGATTCATTGGATTCATTGGATTCATTGGATTCATTGGATTCATTGGATTCATTGGATTCATTGGATTCATTGGATTCATTGGATTCATTGGATTCATTGGATTCATTGGATTCATTGGATTCATTGGATTCATTGGATTCATTGGATTCATTGGATTCATTGGATTCATTGGATTCATTGGATTCATTGGATTCATTGGATTCATTGGATTCATTGGATTCATTGGATTCATTGGATTCATTGGATTCATTGGATTCATTGGATTCATTGGATTCATTGGATTCATTGGATTCATTGGATTCATTGGATTCATTGGATTCATTGGATTCATTGGATTCATTGGATTCATTGGATTCATTGGATTCATTTGGATTCATTGGATTCATTGGATTCATTGGATTCATTGGATTCATTGGATTCATTGGATTCATTGGATTCATTGGATTCATTGGATTCATTGGATTCATTGGATTCATTGGATTCATTGGATTCATTGGATTCATTGGATTCATTGGATTCATTTGATTCATTTGATTCATTTGATTCATTTGATTCATTTGATTCATTTGATTCATTTGATTCATTTGATTCATTTGATTCATTTGATTCATTTGATTCATTTGATTCATTTGATTCATTTGATTCAT
Organism: Topomyia yanbarensis; assembly: GCF_030247195.1. Classification (NCBI taxonomy): domain Eukaryota; kingdom Metazoa; phylum Arthropoda; class Insecta; order Diptera; family Culicidae; genus Topomyia; species Topomyia yanbarensis. The sequence goes on along the minus strand of NW_026683397.1, from coordinate 16,769 downwards.
TTGATTCATTTGATTCATTTGATTCATTTGATTCATTTGATTCATTTGATTCATTTGATTCATTTGATTCATTTGATTCATTTGATTCATTTGATTCATTTGATTCATTTGATTCATTTGATTCATTTGATTCATTTGATTCATTTGATTCATTTGATTCATTTGATTCATTTGATTCATTTGATTCATTTGATTCATTTGATTCATTTGATTCATTTGATTCATTTGATTCATTTGATTCATTTGATTCATTTGATTCATTTGATTCATTTGATTCATTTGATTTTTTGATGCTTTGATTCTTTTGATTCATTTGATTCATTTGATTCATTTGATTCGTTTGATTCGTTTGATTCGTTTGATTCATTTGATTCATTTGATTCATTTGATTCATTTGATTCATTTGATTCATTTGATTCATTTGATTCATTTGATTCATTTGATTCATTTGATTCATTTGATATATTTGATTCATTTGATTCATTTGATTCATTTGATTCATTTGATTCATTTGATTCATTTGATTCATTTGATTCATTTGATTCATTTGATTCATTTGATTCATTTGATTCATTTTATTTATTTTATTCATTTGATTCATTTGATTCCTTTGGTTCATTTGGTTCATTTGAATCATTTGATTCATTTGATTCATTTGATTCATTTGATTCATTTGATTCATTTGATTCATTTGATTCATTTGATTCATTTGATTCATTTGATTCATTTGATTCATTTGATTCATTTGATTCATTTGATTCATTTGATTCATTTGATTCATTTGATTCATTTGATTCATTTGATTCATTTGATTCATTTGATTCATTTGATTCATTTGATTCATTTGATTCATTTGATTCATTTGATTCATTTGATTCATTTGATTCATTTGATTCATTTGATTCATTTGTTTCATTTGATTCATTTGATTCATTTGATTCATTTGATTCATTTGATTCATTTGATTCATTTGATTCATTTGATTCATTTGATTCATTTGATTCATTTGATTCATTTGATTCATTTGATTCATTTGATTCATTTGATTCATTTGATTCATTTGATTCATTTGATTCATTTGATTCATTTGATTCATTTGATTCATTTGATTCATTTGATTCATTTGATTCATTTGATTCATTTGATTCATTTGATTCATATGATTCATTTGATTCATTTGATTCATTTGATTCATTTGATTCATTTGATTCATTTGATTCATTTGATTCATTTGATTCATTTGATTCATTTGATTCATTTGATTCATTTGATTCATTTGATTCATTTGATTCATTTGATTCATTTGATTCATTTGATTCATTTGATTCATTTGATTCATTGGATTCATTGGATTCATTGGATTCATTTGATTCATTTGATTCATTTGATTCATTTGATTCATTTGATTCATTTGATTCATTTGATTCATTTGTTTCATTTGATTCATTTGATTCATTTGATTCATTGGATTCATTTGATTCATTTGATTCATTTGTTTCATTTGATTCATTTGATTCATTTGATTCATTTGATTCATTTGATTCATTTGATTCATTTGATTCATTTGATTCATTTGATTCATTTGATTCATTTGATTCATTTGATTCATTTGATTCATTTGATTCATTTGATTCATTTGATTCATTTGATTCATTTGATTCATTTGATTCATTTGATTCATTTGATTCATTTGATTCATTTGATTCATTTGATTCATTTGATTCATTTGATTCATTTGATTCATTTGATTCATTTGATACATTTGATTCATTTGATTCATTTGACTCATTTGATTCATTTGATTCCTTTGGTTCCTTTGGGTTATTTGAATCATTTGATTCATTTGATTCATTGGATTCATTGGATTCATTGGATTCATTGGATTCATTGGATTCATTGGATTCATTGGATTCATTGGATTCATTGGATTCATTGGATTCATTGGATTCATTGGATTCATTGGATTCATTGGATTCATTGGATTCATTGGATTCATTGGATTCATTGGATTCATTGGATTCATTGGATTCATTGGATTCATTGGATTCATTGGATTCATTGGATTCATTGGATTCATTGGATTCATTGGATTCATTGGATTCATTGGATTCATTGGATTCATTGGATTCATTGGATTCATTGGATTCATTGGATTCATTGGATTCATTGGATGCATTGGATTCATTGGATTCATTGGATTCATTGGATTCATTGGATTCATTGGATGCATTGGATTCATTGGATTCATTGGATTCATTGGATTCATTGGATTCATTGGATTCATTGGATTCATTGGATTCATTGGATTCATTGGATTCATTTGTTTCATTGGATTCATTGGATTCATTTGATTCATTGGATTCATTGGATTCATTGGATTCATTGGATTCATTGGATTCATTGGATTAATTGGATTAATTGGTTTCATTGGATTCATTGGATTCGTTGGATTCATTGGATTCATTGGATTCATTGGATTCATTGGATTCATTGGATTCATTGGATTCATTGGATTCATTGGATTCATTGGATTCATTGGATTCATTGGATTCATTGGATTCATTGGATTCATTGGATTCATTGGATTCATTGGATTCATTGGATTCATTGGATTCATTGGATTCATTGGATTCATTGGATTCATTGGATTCATTGGATTCATTGGATTCATTGGATTCATTGGATTCATTGGATTCATTGGATTCATTGGATTCATTGGATTCATTGGATTCATTGGATTCATTGGATTCATTGGATTCATTGGATTCATTGGATTCATTGGATTCATTGGATTCATTGGATTCATTGGATTCATTGGATTCATTTGGATTCATTTGGATTCATTGGATTCATTGGATTCATTGGATTCATTGGATTCATTGGATTCATTGGATTCATTGGATTCATTGGATTCATTGGATTCATTGGATTCATTGGATTCATTGGATTCATTTGATTCATTTGATTCATTTGATTCATTTGATTCATTTGATTCATTTGATTCATTTGATTCATTTGATTCATTTGATTCATTTGATTCATTTGATTCATTTGATTCATTTGATTCATTTGATTCATTTGATTCATTTGATTCATTTGATTCATTTGATTCATTTGATTCATTTGATTCATTTGATTCATTTGATTCATTTGATTCATTTGATTCATTTGATTCATTTGATTCATTTGATTCATTTGATTCATTTGATTCATTTGATTCATTTGATTCATTTGATTCATTTGATTCATTTGATTCATTTGATTCATTTGATTCATTTGATTCATTTGATTCATTTGATTCATTTGATTCATTTGATTCATTTGATTCATTTGATTCATTTGATTCATTTGATTCATTTGATTCATTTGATTTTTTGATGCTTTGATTATTTTGATTCATTTGATTCATTTGATTCATTTGATTCGTTTGATTCGTTTGATTCGTTTGATTCATTTGATTCATTTGATTCATTTGATTCATTTGATTCATTTGATTCATTTGATTCATTTGATTCATTTGATTCATTTGATATATTTGATTCATTTGATTCATTTGATTCATTTGATTCATTTGATTCATTTGATTCATTTGATTCATTTGATTCATTTGATTCACTTGATTCATTTGATTCATTTGATTCATTTGATTCATTTGATTCATTTGATTCATTTGATTCATTTTATTTATTTTATTCATTTGATTCATTTGATTCCTTTGGTTCATTTGGTTCATTTGAATCATTTGATTCATTTGATTCATTTGATTCATTTGATTCATTTGATTCATTTGATTCATTTGATTCATTTGATTCATTTGATTCATTTGATTCATTTGATTCATTTGATTCATTTGATTCATTTGATTCATTTGATTCATTTGATTCATTTGATTCATTTGATTCATTTGATTCATTTGTTTCATTTGATTCATTTGATTCATTTGATTCATTTGATTCATTTGATTCATTTGATTCATTTGATTCATTTGATTCATTTGATTCATTTGATTCATTTGATTCATTTGATTCATTTGATTCATTTGATTCATTTGATTCATTTGATTCATTTGATTCATTTGATTCATTTGATTCATTTGATTCATTTGATTCATTTGATTCATTTGATTCATTTGATTCATTTGATTCATTTGATTCATTTGATTCATTTGATTCATTTGATTCATTTGATTCATTTGATTCATTTGATTCATTTGATTCATTTGATTCATTTGATTCATTGGATTCATTGGATTCATTTGATTCATTTGATTCATTTGATTCATTTGATTCATTTGATTCATTTGATTCATTTGATTCATTTGATTCATTTCATTCATTGGATTCATTTGATTCATTTGATTCATTTGATTCATTTGATTCATTTGATTCATTTGATTCATTTGATTCATTTGATTCATTTGATTCATTTGATTCATTTGATTCATTTGATTCATTTGATTCATTTGATTCATTTGATTCATTTGATTCATTTGATTCATTTGATTCATTTGATTCATTTGATTCATTTGATTCATTTGATTCATTTGATTCATTTGATTCATTTGATTCATTTGATTCATTTGATACATTTGATTCATTTGATTCATTTGACTCATTTGATTCATTTGATTCCTTTGGTTCCTTTGGGTTATTTGAATCATTTGATTCATTTGATTCATTGGATTCATTGGATTCATTGGATTCATTGGATTCATTGGATTCATTGGATTCATTGGATTCATTGGATTCATTGGATTCATTGGATTCATTGGATTCATTGGATTCATTGGATTCATTGGATTCATTGGATTCATTGGATTCATTGGATTCATTGGATTCATTGGATTCATTGGATTCATTGGATTCATTGGATTCATTGGATTCATTGGATTCATTGGATTCATTGGATTCGTTGGATTCATTGGATTCATTGGATTCATTGGATTCATTGGATTCATTGGATTCATTGGATTCATTGGATTCATTGGATTCATTGGATTCATTGGATTCATTGGATTCATTGGATTCATTGGATTCATTGGATTCATTGGATTCATTGGATTCATTGGATTCATTGGATTCATTGGATTCATTGGATTCATTGGATTCATTGGATTCATTGGATTCATTGGATTCATTGGATTCATTGGATTCATTGGATTCATTGGATTCATTGGATTCATTGGATTAATTGGATTCATTGGATTCATTGGATTCATTGGATTCATTGGATTCATTGGATTCATTGGATTCATTGGATTCATTGGATTCATTGGATTCATTGGATTCATTGGATTCATTGGATTAATTGGATTCATTGGATTCATTGGATTCATTGGATTCATTGGATTCATTGGATTCATTGGATTCATTGGATTCATTGGATTCATTGGATTCATTGGATTCATTGCATTCATTGGATTCATTGGATTCATTGGATTCATTGGATTCATTGGATTCATTGGATTCATTGGATTCATTGGATTCATTGGATTCATTGGATTCATTTGATTCATTTGATACATTTGATACATTTGATTCATTTGATTCATTTGATTCATTTGATTCATTTGATTCATTTGATTCATTTGATTCATTTGATTCATTTGATTCATTTGATTCATTTGATTCATTTGATTCATTTGATTCATTTAATTCATTTGATTCATTTGATTCATTTGATTCATTTGATTCATTTGATTCATTTCATTCATTGGATTCATTTGATTCATTTGATTTATTTGATTCATTTGATTCATTTGATTCATTTGATTCATTTGATTCATTTGATTCATTTGATTCATTTGATTCATTTGATTCATTTGATTCATTTGATTCATTTGATTCATTTGGTTCATTTGATTCATTTAATTCATTTGATTCATTTGATTCATTTGATTCATTTGATTCATTTGATTCATTTGATTCATTTGATTCATTTGATTCATTTGATTCATTTGATTCATTTGATTCATTTGATTCATTTGATTCATTTGATTCATTTGATTCATTTGATTCATTTGATTCATTTGATTCATTTGATTCATTTGATTCATTTGATTCATTTGATTCATTTGATTCATTTGATTCATTTGATTCATTTGATTCATTTGATTCATTTGATTCATTTGATTCATTTGATTCATTTGATTCATTTGATTCATTTGATTCATTTGATTCATTTGATTCATTTGATTCATTTGATTCATTTGATTCATTTGATTCATTTGATTCATTTGATTCATTTGATTCATTTGAATCATTTGATTTTTTGATGCTTTGATTCTTTTGATTCATTTGATTCATTTGATTCATTTGATTCGTTTGATTCGTTTGATTCATTTGATTCATTAGATTCATTTGATTCATTTGATTCATTTGATTCATTTGATTCATTTGATTCATTTGATTCATTTGATTCATTTGATTCATTTGATTCATTTGATTCATTTGATTCATTTGATTCATTTGATTCATTTGATTTATTTGATTCATTTGATTCATTTGATTCATTTGATTCATTTGATTCATTTGATTCATTTGATTCATTTGATTCATTTGATTCATTTGATTCATTTGATTCATTTGATTCATTTGATTCATTTGATTCATTTTATTCATTTGATTCATTTGATTCCTTTGGTTCATTTGAATCATTTGAATCATTTGATTCATTTGATTCATTTGATTCATTTGATTCATTTGATTCATTTGATTCATTTGATTCATTTGATTCATTTGATTCATTTGATTCATTTGATTCATTTGATTCATTTGATTCATTTGATTCATTTGATTCATTTGATTCATTTGATTCATTTGATTCATTTGATTCATTTGATTCATTTGATTCATTTGATTCATTTGATTCATTTGATTCATTTGATTCATTTGATTCATTTGATTCATTTGATTCATTTGATTCATTTGATTCATTTGATTCATTTGATTCATTGGATTCATTTGATTCATTTGATTCATTTGATTCATTTGATTCATTTGATTCATTTGATTCATTTGATTCATTTGATTCATTTGATTCATTTGATTCATTTGATTCATTTGATTCATTTGATTCATTTGATTCATTTGATTCATTTGATTCATTTGATTCATTTGATTCATTTGATTCATTTGATTCATTTGATTCATTTGATTCATTTGATTCATTTGATTCATTGGATTCATTGGATTCATTTGATTCATTTGATTCATTTGATTCATTTGATTCATTTGATTCATTTGATTCATTTGATTCATTTGATTCATTTGATTCATTTGATTCATTTGATTCATTTGATTCATTTGATTCATTTGATTCATTTGATTCATTTGATTCATTTGATTCATTTGATTCATTTGATTCATTTGATTCATTTGATTCATTTGATTCATTTGATTCATTTGATTCATTTGATTCATTTGATTCATTTGATTCATTTGATTCATTTGATTCATTTGATTCATTTGATTCATTTGATTCATTTGATTCATTTGATTCATTTGATTCATTTGATTCATTTGATTCATTTGATTCATTTGATTCATTTGATTCATTTGATTCATTTGATTCATTTGATTCATTTGATTCATTTGATTCATTTGATTCATTTGATTCATTTGATTCCTTTGGTTCCTTTGGGTTATTTGAATCATTTGATTCATTTGATTCATTGGATTCATTGGATTCATTGGATTCATTGGATTCATTGGATTCATTGGATTCATTGGATTCATTGGATTCATTGGATTCATTGGATTCATTGGATTCATTGGATTCATTGGATTCATTGGATTCATTGGATTCATTGGATTCATTGGATTCATTGGATTCGTTGGATTCGTTGGATTCATTGGATTCATTGGATTCATTGGATTCATTGGACTCATTGGATTCATTGGATTCATTGGATTCATTGGATTCATTGGATTCATTGGATTCATTGGATTCATTGGATTCATTGGATTCATTGGATTCATTGGATTCATTGGATTCATTGGATTCATTGGATTCATTGGATTCATTGGATTCATTGGATTCATTGGATTCATTGGATTCATTGGATTCATTGGATTCATTGGATTCATTGGATTCATTGGATTCATTGGATTCATTGGATTCATTGGATTCATTGGATTCATTGGATTCATTGGATTCATTGGATTCATTGGATGCATTGGATTCATTGGATTCATTGGATTCATTGGATTCATTGGATTCATTGGATTCATTGGATTCATTGGATTCATTGGATTCATTGGATTCATTGGATTCATTGGATTCATTGGATTCATTGGATTCATTGGATTCATTGGATTCATTGGATTCATTGGATTCATTGGATTCATTGGATTCATTGGATTCATTGGATTCATTGGATTCATTGGATTCATTGGATTCATTGGATTCATTGGATTCATTGGATTCATTGGATTCATTGGATTCATTTGATTCATTTGATTCATTTGATTCATTTGATTCATTTGATTCATTTGATTCATTTGATTCATTTGATTCATTTGATTCATTTGATTCATTTGATTCATTTGATTCATTTGATTCATTTGATTCTTTTGATTCATTTGATTCATTTGATTCATTTGATTCATTTGATTCATTTGATTCATTTGATTCATTTGATTCATTTGATTCATTTGATTCATTTGATTCATTTGATTCATTTGATTCATTTGATTCATTTGATTCATTTGATTCATTTGATTTATTTGATTCATTTGATTCATTTGATTCATTTGATTCATTTGATTCATTTGATTCATTTGATTCATTTGATTCATTTGATTCATTTGATTCATTTGATTCATTTGATTCATTTGATTCATTTGATTCATTTGATTCATTTAATTCAATAGATTCATTTGATTCATTTGATTCATTTGATTCATTTGATTCATTTGATTCATTTGATTCATTTGATTCATTTGGTTCATTTGATTCGTTTGATTCATTTGATTCATTTGATTCATTTGATTCACTTGATTCACTTAATTCATTTGATTCATTTGATTCATTTGATTCATTTGATTCATTTGATTCATTTGATTCATTTGATTCATTTGATTCATTTGATTCATTTGATTCATTTGATTCATTTGATTCATTTGATTCATTTGATTCATTTGATTCATTTGATTCATTTGATTCATTTGATTCATTTGATTCATTTGATTCATTTGATTCATTTGATTCATTTGATTCATTTGATTCATTTGATTCATTTGATTCATTTGATTCATTTGATTCAATTGATTCAATTGATTTTTGATTCATTTGATTCATTTGATTCATTTGATTCATTTGATTCATTTGATTCATTTGATTCATTTGATTCATTTGATTCATTTGATTCATTTGATTCATTTGATTCATTTGATTCATTTGATTCATTTGATTCATTTGATTCATTTGATTCATTTGATTCATTTGATTCATTTGATTCATTTGATTCATTTGATTCATTTGATTCATTTGATTCATTTGATTCATTTGATTCATTTGATTCATTTGATTCATTTGATTCATTTGATTCATTTGATTCATTTGATTCATTTGATTTATTTGTTTTTACATTTTAACGACATTCAATTAGCTAGAGATTACTGGATAGGGAAATTTATGAAACTTAGAGCAATAGTACTCAAGTGAGAGCAAGGATGTGAAGTAAACAGATCGGAAAACTAGATGTGGCAGGGTTATTATAACAGGCTTAATATCGTACGGGCTTAATCTTTGTCTTCTGTTAATGAGGGTCGAGCTTAGGCAGAATAACTACGAATCACCCGAATTCACTAACATGTATCCTGATAAAGGTAGACGTATCTATCTTTACCGTGACAACCGACAAAAATTAAGCCACGCAAGATCACCACTGAAAACCTGTCGACGATTAGCATCAATCTTAATGATTGCTGCTGTTCATCTCTGTTTGCCTTTCGAATGCCGGGATAGATTTGTATTAGACTATTGTCACTGTTCTAACAGTCGTAGCGGGTTTGCTACATTGTGTAAGGTAATGGCTGATTCATTTGATTCATTTGAGTCATTTGATTCATTTGATTCGTTTGATTCATTTGATTCATTTGATTCATTTGATTCATTTGATTCATTTGATTCATTTGATTCATTTGATTCATTTGATTCATTTGATTCATTTGATTCATTTGATTCATTTGATTCATTTGATTCATTTGATTCATTTGATTCATTTGATTCATTTGATTCATTTGATTCATTTGATTCATTTGATTCATTTGATTCATTTGATTCATTTGATTCATTTGATTCATTTGATTCATTTGATTCATTTGATTCATTTGATTCATTTGATTCATTTGATTCATTTGATTCATTTGATTCATTTGATTCATTTGATTCATTTGATTCATTTGATTCATTTGATTCATTTGATTCATTTGATTCATTTGATTCATTTGATTCATTTGATTCATTTGATTCATTTGATTCATTTGATTCATTTGATTCATTTGATTCATTTGATTCATTTGATTCATTTGATTCATTTGATTCATTTGATTCATTTGATTCATTTGATTCATTTGATTCATTTGATTCATTTGATTCATTTGATTCATTTGATTCATTTGATTCATTTGATTCATTTGATTCATCTGATTCATTTGATTCATTTGATTCATTTGATTCATTTGATTCATTTGATTCATTTGATTCATTTGATTCATTTGATTCATTTGATTCATTTGATTCATTTGATTCATTTGATTCATTTGATTCATTTGATTCATTTGATTCATTTGATTCATTTGATTCATTTGATTCATTTGATTCATTTGATTCATTTGATTCATTTGATTCATTTGATTCATTTGATTCATTTGATTCATTTGATTCATTTGATTCATTTGATTCATTTGCTTCATTTGATTCATTTGATTCATTTGATTCATTTGATTCATTTGATTCATTTGATTCATTTGATTCATTTGATTCATTTGATTCATTTGATTCATTTGATTCATTTGATTCATTTGATTCATTTGATTGATTTGATTGATTTGATTGATTTGTATGATTTGATTGATTTGATTGATTTGATTGATTTGATTGATTTGATTGATTTGATTGATTTGATTGATTTGATTGATTTGATTGATTTGATTGATTTGATTGATTTGATTGATTTGATTGATTTGATTGATTTGATTGATTTGATTGATTTGATTGATTTGATTCATTTGATTCATTTGATTCATTTGATTCATTTGATTCATTTGATTCATTTGATTCATTTGATTCATTTGATTCATTTGATTCATTTGATTCATTTGATTCATTTGATTCATTTGATTCATTTGATTCATTTGATTCATTTGATTCATTTGATTCATTTGATTCATTTGATTCATTTGATTCATTTGATTCATTTGATTCATTTGATTCATTTGATTCATTTGATTCATTTGATTCATTTGATTCATTTGATTCATTTGATTCATTTGATTCATTTGATTCATTTGATTCATTTGATTCATTTGATTCATTTGATTCATTTGATTCATTTGATTCATTTGATTCATTTGATTCATTTGATTCATTTGATTCATTTGATTCATTTGATTCATTTGATTCATTTGATTCATTTGATTCATTTGATTCATTTGATTCATTTGATTCATTTGATTCATTTGATTCATTTGATTCATTTGACTCATTTGATTCATTTGATTCATTTGATTCATTTGATTCATTTGATTCATTTGATTCATTTGATTCATTTGATCCATTTGATTCATTTGATTCATTTGATTCATTTGATTCATTTGATTCATTTGATTCATTTGATTCATTTGATTCATTTGATTCATTTGATTCATTTGATTCATTTGATTCATTTGATTCATTTGATTCATTTGATTCATTTGATTCATTTGATTCATTTGATTCATTTGATTCATTTGATTCATTTGATTCATTTGATTCATTTGATTCATTTGATTCATTTGATTCATTTGATTCATTTGATTCATTTGATTCATTTGATTCATTTGATTCATTTGATTCATTTGATTCATTTGATTCATTTGATTCATTTGATTCATTTGATTCATTTGATTCATTTGATTCATTTGATTCATTTGATTCATTTGATTCATTTGATTCATTTGATTCATTTGATTCATTTGATTCATTTGATTCATTTGATTCATTTGATTCATTTGATTCATTTGATTCATTTAATTCATTTGATTCATTTGATTCATTTGATTCATTTGATTCATTTGATTCATTTGACTCATTTGACTCATTTGACTCATTTGATTCATTTGATTCATTTGATTCATTTGATTCATTTGATTCATTTGATTCATTTGATTCATTTGATTCATTTGATTCATTTGATTCATTTGATTCATTTGATTCATTTGATTCATTTGATTCATTTGATTCATTTGATTCATTTGATTCATTTGATTCATTTGATTCATTTGATTCATTTGATTCATTTGATTCATTTGATTCATTTGATTCATTTGATTCATTTGATTCATTTGATTCATTTGATTCATTTGATTCATTTGATTCATTTGATTCATTTGATTCATTTGATTCATTTGATTCATTTGATTCATTTGATTCATTTGATTCATTTGATTCATTTGATTCATTTGATTCATTTGATTCATTTGATTCATTTGATTCATTTGATTCATTTGATTCATTTGATTCATTTGATTCATTTGATTCATTTGATTCATTTGATTCATTTGATTCATTTGATTCATTTGATTCATTTGATTCATTTGATTCATTTGATTCATTTGATTCATTTGATTCATTTGATTCATTTGATTCATTTGATTCATTTGATTCATTTGATTCATTTGATTCATTTGATTCATTTGATTCATTTGATTCATTTGATTCATTTGATTCATTTGATTCATTTGATTCATTTGATTCATTTGATTCATTTGATTCATTTGATTCATTTGATTCATTTGATTCATTTGATTCATTTGATTCATTTGATTCATTTGATTCATTTGATTCATTTGATTCATTTGATTCATTGGATTCATTGGATTCATTGGATTCATTTGATTCATTTGATTTTTTTTATTTCGATTATAGTGGTTTTAACCATAAGGTCATTCACCTCTTCGGGTTAGAAAATTCTCTTATGAAAAATTTCTAACCCTATGTGCGGGATCGGGACACGAACCCAGGTACGCTGCGTACAAGGCAATCGATTTACCAACTACGCTACGCCCACCCCCAATTCATTTGATTCATTTGATTCATTTGATTCATTTGATTCATTTGATTCATTTGATTCATTTGATTCATTTGATTCATTTGATTCATTTGATTCATTTGATTCATTTGATTCATTTGATTCATTTGATTCATTTGATTCATTTGATTCATTTGATTCATTTGATTCATTTGATTCATTTGATTCATTTGATTCATTTGATTCATTTGATTCATTTGATTCATTTGATTCATTTGATTCATTTGATTCATTTGATTCATTTGATTCATTTGATTCATTTGATTCATTTGATTCATTTGATTCATTTGATTCATTTGATTCATTTGATTCATTTGATTCATTTGATTCATTTGATTCATTTGATTCATTTGATTCATTTGGTTGCTTATATTTTGGACTCCATCAGAACGCAAAATACCTAAACTGTAAGTGCTAGTGCTTTGGTTGTTTAATTGTTGACTTCTAATTTATCGTAGGGGAGTCCAGGGTCTGCTGGCGATGGTTACACCTATCATGTTTTATGTTTTTAATTTAAGAAGATCGTGTAAAAGTTAATGCGTTGCATAAAAGAGCGGACTGCTATTTGCATTACAGAATTTTAAATATGTGACGCGGGAATCTCGCCAATTAACGACTATACGCACTACGATGCCACCTGGCATCGTAGTGCGTATAGTCGTTATTCATAGTTCATTTAGTGATTCATTTGATTCATTTGATTCATTTGATTCATTTGACTCATTTGACTCATTTGACTCATTTGATTCATTTGATTCATTTGATTCATTTGATTCATTTGATTCATTTGATTCATTTGATTCATTTGATTCATTTGATTCATTTGATTCATTTGATTCATTTGATTCATTTGATTCATTTGATTCATTTGATTCATTTGATTCATTTGATTCATTTGATTCATTTGATTCATTTGATTCATTTGATTCATTTGATTCATTTGATTCATTTGATTCATTTGATTCATTTGATTCATTTGATTCATTTGATTCATTTGATTCATTTGATTCATTTGATTCATTTGATTCATTTGATTCATTTGATTCATTTGATTCATTTGATTCATTTGATTCATTTGATTCATTTGATTCATTTGATTCATTTGATTCATTTGATTCATTTGATTCATTTGATTCATTTGATTCATTTGATTCATTTGATTCATTTGATTCATTTGATTCATTTGATTCATTTGATTCATTTGATTCATTTGATTCATTTGATTCATTTGATTCATTTGATTCATTTGATTCATTTGATTCATTTGATTCATTTGATTCATTTGATTCATTTGATTCATTTGATTCATTTGATTCATTTGATTCATTTGATTCATTTGATTCATTTGATTCATTTGATTCATTTGATTCATTTGATTCATTTGATTCATTTGATTCATTTGATTCATTTGATTCATTTGATTCATTTGATTCATTTGATTCATTTGATTCATTTGATTCATTTGATTCATTTGATTCATTTGATTCATTTGATTCATTGGATTCATTGGATTCATTGGATTCATTTGATTCATTTGATTTTTTTTATTTCGATTATAGTGGTTTTAACCATAAGGTCATTCACCTCTTCGGGTTAGAAAATTCTCTTATGAAAAATTTCTAACCCTATGTGCGGGATCGGGACACGAACCCAGGTACGCTGCGTACAAGGCAATCGATTTACCAACTACGCTACGCCCACCCCCAATTCATTTGATTCATTTGATTCATTTGATTCATTTGATTCATTTGATTCATTTGATTCATTTGATTCATTTGATTCATTTGATTCATTTGATTCATTTGATTCATTTGATTCATTTGATTCATTTGATTCATTTGATTCATTTGATTCATTTGATTCATTTGATTCATTTGATTCATTTGATTCATTTGATTCATTTGATTCATTTGATTCATTTGATTCATTTGATTCATTTGATTCATTTGATTCATTTGATTCATTTGATTCATTTGATTCATTTGATTCATTTGATTCATTTGATTCATTTGATTCATTTGATTCATTTGATTCATTTGATTCATTTGATTCATTTGATTCATTTGATTCATTTGATTCATTTGATTCATTTGATTCATTTGGTTGCTTATATTTTGGACTCCATCAGAACGCAAAATACCTAAACTGTAAGTGCTAGTGCTTTGGTTGTTTAATTGTTGACTTCTAATTTATCGTAGGGGAGTCCAGGGTCTGCTGGCGATGGTTACACCTATCATGTTTTATGTTTTTAATTTAAGAAGATCGTGTAAAAGTTAATGCGTTGCATAAAAGAGCGGACTGTTATTTGCATTACAGAATTTTAAATATGTGACGCGGGAATCTCGCCAATTAACGACTATACGCACTACGATGCCACCTGGCCTTTTTTTATGATAAAGTATGGATCGCGTGAGATGCTTTTTGAATAGAACTGTAAATCAATCGATATTTGTTATTATTTTTCAGCATCAATGCTCCTGCATTTTAATTTCGTCGCACACTTTGTATTAAAAATCTAAATTTTCGAAATTCTTCAGGTGAAATTCCGAAGTAAGCAAACAAAACAAAAAAACAAACAAACAACAAATTTTGCTTGTGGTTACATATACGGCCAAGGAAAGTTGTTTTCGCGCACTATCGAAAAATCTAGTCATTTGTGGAATAGCTTTGAACTTGCCCTAAATAACAAAAATGCTGAAATTTAAAACTTTACCTAGGGTAATGAATCTATGTTCGACCTAACCATGTAAAACCGTTGGTTAGAGCGTCGTTAGCCATCTTTGTTCAACGTATTGGTTCAAATGGCGATTTTTGATATCATAATGGTTCATAAGAAGAAAGCAAAGATATTGGTGCCAATTCATACGCATTGCATCAATTGTATTCCGAGTAATTAATAAAATGGTGAGACACTCTTCCTAATACGACTAAAGTAGGCTCTTCACTCTAATACACTCGAAAACTCAATATCACTTAAAACGTGTACGAAACAGAATTTAATGAAACATAAACACATTGTAGAATGGATTAAACAATAGTCGAAGTGCAGAACTAGAGACAGCACCATATGTCTAATACAAAAGGAGAAAAAAAATGTTCCGCCAGCTAGCCCCAGACTCCCCTAAATATTATTAAATCATAAGAATATCAATATTCTAACAGCAACATTCACCAAAAGTTTTTAAAACATACTTCTTGTCAGCTAAAATTACACATAATGCTGGTTTCGGTACGATAAGTAATCACTAAAGACTGAAAAAAAATTTCGCTCGGGTGCCCAACACCGCCTCTAGGCGGGCAAAGTATTTTAACAAAAACCGATTTAATCTGCCTAGCAGTAAGATGAGACATTTCTTACACATTTCACTATTGGATTAGTTTGCAGAACTCACAAGAAGTAGGCACCCAGCTATAGGTGGGTTGAAAACAGTTTCTAGTCTTGCACGAATAAAATCTCGAATAAACTGAATAAATT